>NC_056734.1:639368818-639438818 GCF_019279795.1 Protopterus annectens | reverse complement strand
CCCTTCACTGGTCCAATTAAGTAATCCTACAAGTTAGCACTATTAAACCATAAGCACTACTTACTCTTATACTCTCTACAATTACCCTATCCTCTATTGGTCCGTCTTAAATTCAGTTTCCCTATATTACTCTAGCATGTCCAAAGGTCAGTCAAAGGTTTCCTCTCCAGTCCAGCTGGTGAATCTGGGAATTTTGAGGCAATGTTACAACTGTCTCATGTACACGGACAACCCTCTCCTCCTCCAAACAGGTTCAAATATATGTGAGAGATGCAACTATTTAGCCAAACTGGAGGCTGAGCTCTCTCATCTCAAAACTGGTGTAACCAGTCAGGAGGAGCAGGTAACCTCACACAACACAATTCCAGTATCACATAGTCCCACCACATCAGCGAACCAAACACATAAATGCACAAAAACATACTCAAAGGCTCTAAATAAAAATCTACCTAAGCAACAGAGACCTCCAAAGCAGACATCCAAGCAAACACTACCGCAAAACAAAACACGCACAACACATAACCCACAAAGTCAGTGTGCCAAGCAGCCACAGCCCTTAAGGCTGAATAACACACCTGATACTCTTGTAATAGGTGACTCTATTGTCAGACACACTGAAGTCCCGCTCACCAGGCTGAATAAAGAGAAGGTCACGGTGAGCTGCCTGTCAGGTGCTAGGATCCGCCACATAACGCAAGCACTCAAGTCACTCCAAAGCAAATACAAATATGACTCAGTCATTGTACATGCTGGTGTGAATGACCTGAGACGTACCTCCCTGGACTACATGAAAAGAGACATAGAGGAGCTCTCTGATCATGTAGCCCAGGCTGGTATGACCCTGACCTTGAGCAGCATCTTACCCTCACCTAGAATGATGCCAGAGTACAAAGACAAAATGATCGATTTTAACAATTGGCTAAAATTTTGGTGTCATTCAAAGGGGATCCAGTGTCTGTCAGCCTGGGATGACATGCTCGACAAGCCACGTTGCTTCACTAGGGACAGCTTGCACCTGTCACCACTGGGCTTTTGGATATTGGCAAAGGCCCTTGCCACCCCCATAGTGTCTTTTTTAGGAAAGGCTCAAAAGTCAAACCCACCCCAATAGACAGCACAAGGAACAAGAAACTAAGGGTAATGCTGCTAAACGCCAGAAGTCTTAACCTCAAGATGCATGCACTTGAAGCTCTCCTCAGTATGGAGAACATCGATATCTGTGCAGTGACAGAAACCTGGCTCAAGGCTCCAGAGAGCACCCCAGCACTACCAGGCTATACCTCATATCATGCTTTTTGGCCCCAAAACCCAGACCGAACCACAAAAGGAGGGGGAGTTTCCATATTTATCAAGGATATCCACACCTCCAGGTTAGTGGCATTGCACGAAGTATCGGAGACCATCCATGTGCAACTAACAGTGGGCAAGACTGCTTTTCAGTTTATAGCATCCTGCAGACCACAATCTCAGAGTCAGGAATCCCACTCGGCTTTCCTGAAAACATTGGAGAACATGAAGATCTCTCCGAACACCATTATATTGGGCGACTTCAACTACCTAAACATTGACTGGGAGCACTACTCAATCCCCAGCACCATAGCCCAAAGGTTCCTGGAAATTATAAACTCAAATGCTATGGAACAACTAGTCACCACTCCCACAAGAGGGGACAACATACTAGTCTTGATCATTACCAACATGGGGACTCTATGCTCCACCAGAAGTATATCCCTCATTGGTAAGTTCAGACCATAAATTAATTTCACTGGATGTCCACATCCCGATCCCACCCCCAGCCCAGAAAACCACAGTGAAAAACTTCTCAAAAGTGAACTTCTCACTTCTCAAAACCGAAGTGGAATCCTTCAAGGCCCCAGGGCCAGTGGAAACTACGGCCCAAACTACAGAATCCTATATAAATGCATTCTACGGACATCTCCAGGAATGCATGGATCATGCTATCCCAAACAAAACCAAGACCCAATCATCCAAAGGCAGGCATCCAGTCTGGTGGACCCCTGCCATAAATAAACTGTACAACAGAAGGAGGAATCTACTACATGATAGAGCAAAATCCCTAATAGGGAAGGCATCTCTGATCAGTACTAGCAAAAAATTACGATCCCTCATAAAATCCTCCAACGCCAGCTTCGAGAGAAAAATTGCACAGGACACCAAAGACAATCATAAGGCTTTTTTCAGTTATGTTAGAAACCTGGGATGCAACTCCCAGACTTGTTCTGAGTTGATTCTAAATGACAAAAAATACACTGAACCCACAGACATCGCCAATATCCTGGCAGACAGCTTCAGTGCAAACTTCCCTCCCTCCCAAAAGAGCAAGTATCTATCCCGGCAGAGGGCTGCCTCCCAAACATCTCTAATGCTCAGGTGAAGGCTGCCCTCTCCAAAGCAAAAAACACTGCTTCCATGGGACCAGATGGCATCCCAGGTTGCATCCTACATGAACTCCAAGAGGAACTAATCCCTCAAATAAAACAGCTATACAATCTCAGCCTCACTACAGGATATGTGCCCACAGAATGGCGTACAGCAACAGTGGTCCCACTCCACAAAGGTGGAGCCTCTCTGGACCCTGGAAACTATCGCCCCATAAGCCTGACTAGCTTAGTCTGCAAGGCTATGGAGAGGATCATCATGGAGCTCATAAACAAAGACATTGGGGACCTACAGACACTAGATCCTACCCAGTTCGGCTTTGTCAGGGGCAGATCCTGCCTTTTGAACCTGGTTGACTTCTTCGAAACAGTCACCAAAGCCATAGATGAAGGAAAGGTAGTCCACACAGCCTATCTGGACCTTGCAAAGGCATTTGACACAATACCCCACTCGGGCATCATAGATAAGCTATCCAGCTTAAATATAAACCCCTATGTCACAAGATGGGTTGCAAACTGGCTCAAAGACAGAACCCACAGAGTGAGAGTTGCTGGAGCCATGTCAGACTCGAAACTGGTCACAAGTGGCATCCCACAGGGTGCTGTCCTGGGACCACTCTTGTTTGGTATATACTTTTCCGAGGTACAGGCAAATGTGGGAGGACAATGGCTCACCAAGTTCGCAGACGACTGCAAACTGGGCGCCATAATCAACTCTCCAGCTGACACAAACATCCTTCAAAAAGGTCTCACAGAGACAGATAACTGGTGCCAGCACCATGGTTTAAAGCTAAATGCCAAAAAATGTATAGTCATACCCTTTGGCAAAAACAATGTGCCCACAAATTACCACATAGGCGGAAACCCATTAAGTACAGAGAAAGTTATTAGGGACCTGGGGACCCAAGTTGATAGCAATCTCTCCTTTGAAAACCACATTGCTAATGTGGTTAGAAAGACCTTCTACATAGCCCACCTCATCATGAAGGGTTTCACATCTAGATCAAGAGAGGTAATCGTGCCCCTTTATTCATCCCTCATCAGGCCCATCATAGAATACAATGCCCCTTTTGGGATGTACCTTACCCGACACCTGCAGCAATTAGAAAGACCCCAAAAGTATCTCACCAAGAGGATCAAGGGTCTCAAACAGATGCCATATGCTGTTCGGTTAAAAAAACTCCAGCTCTACTCAGTTGCATACCGCCTACTTCGAGGCGATCTATGCCTGACATACAAAGCTATGTCAAATCCATAATTAATGGACATGCTCCACCTCAGTAAATCTAAATCCCTTAGAGCCACACGCTCGAGGGACTTGAACCTCAGCACAGAAATAAATAGAACTTGCTGGAGGGACAGGTTCATAACCCAGAGGCTCCCTTCACTCTGGAATAGAATTCCAGTTCATGTGAGACAGAGCACCTCACTGAGTCTCTTCAAGAAGAATCTTGATAGGTGGATGGGGGATCATAGGTTTGTCCCAGGGATTACTCCCGTGTCACTATTAGACAGAGGCACAGTAAACTAAACCTTAAAAAGGGCACAGTATACTCAAATCAAGGGGTGGCGTAAGCCATACAGAATCGGGCTAGGCTTATAATTGCCCCAGGGCAGATAGCCTAGTATGAACCTATGAACCTATGAACCTATGAATAGTTGCCAATTTTATTTCTGCTGACTGGTCAAATATTAAAAGAATGGAGGGAAACATATAAAAAACTCATCAAGTATTACAAGCAAGTCTTACATTATTTATATTTGCAAAAGCCATATCTCATTAAAACAATAATTATGGGCATGATCATTTTTATGGCACAGAGTATGTACTTCATAAGAAAATGAAGCAGAAGCATACAGTATTTATCACTAATCTGAAGTAAAAGGTTCATCTTTTACAAAGGGTCCATTTTTCAATGAAGAAAACAGGATGTGGTCGGGCATGTCATTGTATGTGTTGGCTTTGTATAATACTATTAGTATTATGAATAAAAGGGAAATATATTAAGCAGTGATGTCTCAATCTTACACAAAAAATAAGAAACGCCATATGAATGAGGTATACTGATCTGGACAAAGTTGGGAAGAAGATATAACTAAAGAAAATAAAGTATTTTTAAGTAATATTGAGGGATTGCATTCTTCTCAATTAGGCTAATTTACCCAAGTTGAATACCAAAGATATTAAAAGAAGAAAAAGTATGCAGTATGACACTGCTATGTAGGAGTGTGAATTAAGTTATTTCATGGTCAGCTGCCTGTCAAGACAGATATGAGGTATATAGCTACACAAGAAGGATGTCAAGTTTGTAGAGAAATATTAAAATAAATGTTTTTGCAAAAATATGTTCACATTAGTTTTATTAGAATCTATGACAAAAAATTCAACATGTTAACATGTTGAATTAATTAAATATAAATATAAAATATGACACATACAAATGCACAGAAGAAACAATGCAAGCAAAAATAGATAATATTACCATAAAAACTTTATGAATAATATGAAATATGAAACATGCTAATGTTTTCTTTATGTAAACAGTTAGTAAAATTGAATGATAGATGGTACGTCAATGTGACATAATGAATATATTGGAAATTAAAGTTCATAATACAATATACTTTTTTTAAAAATATAACTGGAGAAAATATTAGAAAATATCTCTTTTAATAACCTCTGGATTTGCTTAATGATTGTTAACACATGACTTTGAAATCTTACTATCACAATCTTGAACTCCATAATCCAAATATCATAATATTGAAAGGTCAAAATGCTGAAGACCACAATAAGAAACTCCTGGAATTGCCCCCCACCTGGAGGACCCATATTAGCACTTGTTTCTAGGTTCCCACTGGTAGGGGGATTTGGTATTCATGATGTGTAGACTATGTGGTCTTCAGCATTTTGGTCTTTTCATAATATGGTCTAAGGATTATGATTTTCAAGATTGTGGGCCTCAGAACTGTGATAGTAAACCATTTATGATTATATCTAAATATATTTTACTAAAGCTACCTCTATTTATTTCAGTACATGTCATGTGATTATATACATCCATCTGATCTGCCACATGAATGATGCTATATAAGAGAAGGAGATTTGTAAAACCCAACTTGACATAAAGTAATAATGGTGACACATACTTTCAATCTATCAACAATCAGTTCTCAATGATGAACTGGAGTTTTGAAGTGTTTAGAAAGCTGGAGTTCTGAGAACAAATGTCTTAATTAAATTACTTGTATTGATTCTTGTGCTTTCATATTGTTATTTCCTTCTATTGTTTAGATTGACGAATTTTATCACAATATTTTGGACTGGTGAATTTTACCACAATATTTTGGAAAGCTACTCGTTTGCTTCAACGGTGGTTGACATTTTTTTTTCATCTAATGAATATTTCCCAAAACCTGAAAGTGAGACAAATGGCATTATTTTTTTTATCTTATTGACTCACGTTTTTTATGATAAAGCATCAATATTTAATAACCGTGCCTCTTTTTTCTTTTTAATATCCAACAAATGTTCATATACTCTGTGCTTAAAGACTCTGGAGGTCTTATCTATATAAACACTGAGATAAATAAACTACATTTCGAGAATTATAATTAAAATGTCCCTTAGTCTTATAGTTTTTCCCTCTTATCTTAAAACTATCAGTACATATAATGTAAGTGACATTGGGAACAAAAGCACATTTCACCATTCCATTTTTCTTACTAGAATGACATTGTACATCACTTTTGTTTTCTAAATATTGTTTAAAAAAACTACAAATGCTTTATATAAACATTTGATGGATTTTGGCACACATAGTTTGGTTTTCTTATTATAAAACAAACTGAAAAGGACCCATGAGGTGGATCATTGATGAACATTTGGAAGCCTGTGAGTTAATTTGGCACCTAAAACTAAATGCCACAAGTCATCCAGGTTTAAATGGTTCATGCTCTATAAATTTTATTTTAAAATTAAGACATTTTAAAATATGTTAATTACGTATTTTATGGAATGATTTGTTATTGGTTGGTTTTAGTCATGTGTTGCTGGCAATTTTATTATTTAAACTGTTTCTAATGATGTTTTAATTAATTCTGAGGAAGTTCCAAAAAAGAGTAGGAACAAAAATGTTTAACTGGTTTCAATGAAATAGTTGTGGTGTGAGTTGGAGTGGATTGTTCTACTATTTCTTCAATCCTGTGGAGACGTGGTTATTAGTTTGTGTTTTGTTCCTGTTCCTGAGGTTCATAGTTAAATCATCAGTATTTATTGCCATTTCTAAGCCATAATTTAAAGTAGTTAATGAACATGTTTTTTTTTGTTGCTTTGTTTTTTGACTGTCAGAGGAAACGAAAAAAAAATCTATGCAGACATGAGGAAATATCCAGAACTAAATATAGAATGACCAGAAATCAGGATGGTGCCATAAGTCAGATCTCATAACCACAACACTACCATGCTGCCTTCATTGTCAATCATTATGCGATTGTTGAGCTATTAATATGGCTGACTTGTCAGTATACTTTGGTATTAACTAGCCACCATATCACCAGTAGTATACATAATATGCATCCTGTACAGATGCCATAATTTACCTTTGAGTATGTCCTGGCCATTACTATAATGTTAATGTCTAGGCCTGCTTTATGTGTAAAGCTGCTGCAGAACACATTTATAGTTATTCCTTAAGATCAAACTGTTGTTTTGATTGAATGACAGAATGCTATTATCATTTAATACCTGTATTTCTTCATATCTGGACAAAGCTTTTCTTCTTTTGTGCATGCCACTGTTTACCTGGCTTTCACATTTTTATTTGACATTATCCTGGGGTTCTTTTGTACTTCTGGAATATCAAATGCCTTACAATACATGATTTATGTTATTTGTATCTATTTTTTTCTGCCTATGGTATGGGCTGTAACTAAAACAGATTTAGTGTGGATCATGCTACTATTGCAGTTAGCAAGCAGTAAATAAAACCCAACATACCTTGTTAGTTGGTAGTCATTATGTGAATAGGACTTGCAGTAGCCATAGCACAGTCAAGAACCCATAGAACCCATTTATTTACTAGCCATAATCCAGTACAAGTTAATGTCATACTAGACTGAGACTCAGAATATACTTTTCAGTAGTCATTCTATTAAAGATGTGCAAAGTGGTTATATGTGACTCTACAGTCTAGGTGTACATTCATAATATAATCCACTGTGGTTGCTAACAGAATTATTAGTGACCCAAGCTCAGTAATGGACCTTGGAAAAGCCATTCTGTGACCAACGTATGCAGTGATTACAGTTGGTCTGTCACAGAATATACACTTATTTACTACCCATATAGTGTTTTTAAGTATGCAAGAATTTGATCTTGATCATTTATTAGTCATGCTGTAACTGAAAGCATGTTCTAAGTATAGAGCACCCCCATGAAACAGGACAGTTACTTATTTTCTGTAATTCTGTTTATAGGCGTAAGTGGCAAATCTATCCTGTTTTATGTGCTGGGTTATAACTTGCAATTCCATGATTAGAATTACACAGGTACCTCAAATTATTATACGACTGTCTGTTAGGTAGTCGACTAGCCATACTGTGATATATAGCACATTTAAATTTCCTCATGCTTACTCTTCTAGCTAGGTTGTCACAGGCCCCTCTATTATCTGATGGGAAAGATGATTCATTTTAAAAGCAGACTTCAGTTTTAGCACTCCAGAAAGGAGATCATTTTCAAATCCATTGTCTATGCTAAACAAGATCTTATTCTGCAAGATTACCATCTGCCTTGCAACTGCCAGATGAAAATACTTATCACAGAGATACTGTTATGGACAATATTTGAAAGTGAAATAGATTAAAAGAAACTCAGATGAAAATAACAAGTACTTTTCTTATGACAAGTCAGATACTCTGGAGAATATCAAACCTGTGTGTAAGTGGCCAGCATATTTACTCAGCCATATAATTTATTATGTGCTTTTATACAGCGCACTGCATAGCTTTGTTAGAAATGCTCTTAAGAAATAAAATGAAAAATGAGAAAGTGGCTACTGTTATAAAAAAGTCATTATGGAGCAGAAATTTATCATCTCTGAATATGCTCCAGAAATTGTTAACTCATGAAAAGGCAATGTGCCTTGAATGTCAAAACAAAAAATGATGTGAATTAATATGTTCCATTCGTTATTATAAACTACAGTTCAGAACACATTAAAGTTTACTCCTTTTTGTACTATTCACAGGAATGAAGGGGTGTTTCATTACAAATGCAGTATAGTTATTGTGCAGCAATCTGATGCCCAGAAAAAGGTCATATATTGTGTAATGGAATGCTAAGATACTCTGGTAACTATGCGGAGCTCTGATATTTAGCAACTGCATTTGGAAGGCAACTGAAAAGAAATGTAAATAGATAGATAAATAGATAGATATGTAGTTATAGCTATAGCTATAGATATAGATATAGATATAGATATATAGATATAGATATAGATATAGATATAGATATAGATATAGATATAAATAGATATATAAGATCCTGGGTTTCCTTGTGTCTTGTGGTTCCTCACAACTATTCCATATGTATAGGACACATATTACAGGATTCTTTTTAATTTAGTCTACTACACTCTTCAAGATAGATATGGCTAGTACAAACTCAAATTATACAACAGATTATACTTAAATGGCAATTAATGGAAAATAATGAACATGTTTAAATACTCGCTATTTATCTCCTAGTCATTATCTATAGGAAGACAAAGGCTGAGAGTTATGAATGCCTGCCATATCATGCTAAACTTGTTTGCAAGGTGAATACTGATGAATGGGGTATGTGCAATTCAAGAAACACAATAACATATGACCATCTTGTAAATAAGGGTTAGCAGAGCTATAAGCTGATGACTGTATAATGAACAGTGCTAATGAAGTAGAAAAAAAAACAGGGTGGAGTTCAGAAGTGTATAAAGAACATGCAAATATGCCACACCAGAGTTAGCAATGAATTCAGCTGTATGCTTGTATTCAGCCTTAGGAAAACTTTAAAATATGTTAGGGGTAGTTTCAGCCATTGTAAACTTGCTTCTACAAGATGCTGTTATAAAAGCTGCTGCCACAGATGGTACCAGAAATCACCTATGAAGGTGCAAGGTTTTCATACCATGTTTAACTTGTCATGGCTTCCATGAAATAGATGTAATGGATTGCTACAGGGAGACTGGAGCACCATACAACAATTAATAGCTGTGCATCACCTTCTTCTGCATCCCTGAGGATATCATGGACAATGTATCCCAGATGATACTAAAGTATGCATAGATTTACATTTCTTAGCTTTAAGGACCTTTCAATGACCAAGAAGGAACAGTGTGGGTTTCACATGCTTTTGCCACCAGAATACTCCACCAGTTCCTCAACACCACACTGCTGCATGTGGGGAAGGTTATGTGGTTTCCATGTACTCCAGAGGGGAGAGATAGTACAATGCAAAACTTCTATGCTATAGCCCATTTTCCTGAGGACTGTGGACCATAGACTGCACCCACATTGTAATAAATAGCACACTTAGTTAATTAAGAAGGAAGTATGTGAATGGCAAAGAATATTCCACCATCAAATGGCAGGTGGTTTGCAATGCAGAAGATATCTACTAAGATGTGTGAGCAAGCTACCAAGGCAGTTTCTATGGGTCACACATATGACACACTTCTGACCTATGCCAAAGGTTTCTAAGAGGTGCCTTGCCACAGGGACACCTAGTGAGAAATGCTGGATATGTCCTTGAACTCTGGCTCATGACACTAATGAGAAATCCATACAAATGCTCAGATCAAGGTTACAACCATGCCTGTGCTCAAACTAAAAACATCATAGAATATGTGCTTAGCCTGCTCAAGACACAGTTCCACTACCTGGATACATCTAATGGTCCCCTATAGTATGACTCCTTGGGCCAAAATAGTAAGTATAAGTGCCATGTTACATAATATAACAGATAGATAATAGTTTCAGAAGGGTGGCTCAGTTCAAGGACCAGAGATTCAAGCCCAACAGGCAGCAGCAACAGCAGCTGGGCCAGATGAGGAGTCAGAGGAGGAGCCAGCAGCAGGGGATGACTGCTCCAGATTGAGATGGACACAATATGTTGGAAAACTAGCTAAGAGGGAGCAAACTGCACATACACTTACCGCATACGTTATATAAGTGCTCAGCAGATACACACAGTAGTATTGATGCATAGAAACAAACTATACTTTGCTTATCCATTCAATACCTGGCTAGTCTGAGCATCAGACATAGGCAGCTTAAGACCAGGGTCCTCTTACCATCATAAGCATAGGTTGGTGAACAAGCTTTTATGCACAACTACTGCAATACCTAAACAGATTAAGCAGACAATAAAAATAATGATGAGTACACAGGAAAATCAGAGTGCACAATTTTATATATGACCTCATTTGACACATACAGTAACACTGATACATAGAAACAAACCAGCTGTGCTTAAACATGAATTGCCTGGCCACTCTGTGCATCAGACATAAGCAGTCCATGTCTACCAGTCTTTCAGAGACCAGGGCACTCTCATCATCCTTTGCACAGGCACTTGAGCAAGCTTTCCTAAATTGCTACTGCAACACTCCAGCAGAGTAAGCATACTTTACAAATGGCTTAGTATGCATAGGAAAATCAGACATTGCCTACGCATGCATTGTCTAACCCCTCTGTGCATCAGACATAAGCAAATCAAGTCAAACACTTTTTAAGAGGCCAGGGCACGCTTATCATCATTTGCAGAGGTGAGTGAGCAAGCTTTCCTATGCAACTACTACAACACTAAAGTAGTGAAAAAACACATTAAAAATCATGATGCATACTTTGGAAAACCATACATGCATTACCCATGCAAAGGGAAGGACACTTTTATTATCATCTACACAGGGACATCTATCAGTATGTACATGGATTGGGGTTGCAGTTTGAGTACTGAGGTGTGACAGAATGATTATGTACAGTTGAGGCCAGTCGGTCCAGGCAAGCAGTATGTCAGAAAGTCCATTGTGAACTCAGAGAGAGAGAGTGTGTGTGTGTGTGTGTGTGTGTGTGTGTGTGTGTGTGTGTGTGTGTGTGTGTGTGTGTGTGTGTGTGTGTGTGTGTGCACATGTGTTTGTGTAAGGTTTTGTGGCCAGTATGGATTTGCGTGTTTCTTTCCAGTGACACATAGACTCAGCATGTGTGTCCACACTGTGTTCTGACAAACTGGACAGGTTTGAGTCATGCATGGAGTATGACTAAGCCAGTTATGCATGCTCATGCCCATGAACACTGCCTCTTCCAAGAGTTGCATTGGCTGTTCCATGACCATGTCTACAAATCAATGTGCAGGCTGAACATGAATGCTGTCTGCTGGATGACATATCAGCATGACCACATGCAAGGCCACAGCCATGTGGACAACCCCACCTGGTTGTAAATACATTCAAGATCGATGTAACAGTGAAAGTACTACCACTTCAGGAGGAGGATTTGGTACATCCACAATGGCTAACATCTGAGGAAATACCAGATAACTAGTCTCATGTATGTTAACCCTTCCTCAACAGATGACACAGAACTGACACAGCATTGCCCAGTGTGTAATTCATCCTCTTCATGGAGTCACACAGATGGTTCATGGAGTCCCACATATCAGCATGCACAGCATTTAGTAATCTAACACCCACTTCTGATGCCCAGATGAAACTTGACTGTGCCACTATGGTGGCCCTCCCATAAGCTGGATGGCAGTAACTGACACATCAACCTAAGGGGTATAGTGGTAACTGGGTCTATATTATATCCTTAAAGAGGTGTTCCATCGAATGCCTCTTCATTGACCCTTAAAATGCAAAATCTCAAAACAGCGAAAGTCCACATCAGCGATTTCTTTCCCTGGGAAAGAAATCTCTTGCCCTAACAAAATAACACATCACTACAAACATTACAAAGTGGGGGGCTTCGCCACTCCACACACCCCGATGTGGGGGGGCTGTGCCCCCCACCCCACCCCAACTAAATATACTAACTACAAGATCACACTACAGTGGGGAAAATGGGAAACTAACAAGGATGGCCAAGCGATTTCTTTCCCAGGGAAAGAATTCACTGATGTGGCCATTTGCTGTTCTGAGAGTTCATGTTTTAAGGGTCGATGAAGTGGTGTTTGAGGGAAGCCTCTTCGAGGACATAAAATAGACCCATGACAACCATACTTTCTTTAAGCACATTTTCCAGTGTACACCTGTGAGGTAGTTTACCTCCATGATTCAGAGAGATTTGGACATGTCTGCACCTGAGGCTACCATACTACCTTCCTCAACCGTGTTCCCATCAGCTCGTCGTCTCTCATATTGTTCAGTGTCATGGGTATGTGTAGGGAAGGAAACATGGGAGGCACAGTGCCTGTATATGAAATACCCCCTTGCAGCCCTAGATGGTGCCTGCTCCTCCCTGCCATCATCATCAGAATATAAGGATCCAACACTAGACAGAGATAGTTCCACAATGCTGGCGCCAGGCAAAGATTTACCTGTGAATATGCCAGAAATGTATTTATTTATTTACCTACTCATTATTCATTACTCATTATAAGTATGCCCAATCACCACAACTACACATGTAAGTGCTATAATTTCATTTACTAATACGGATAACTAATGCATGGAAGTATGTCCATTCTGTGTGCAGCTGTTCAGTGCACCTTGATGCTGAATGTACCTAGACTCAATCGGTGAGAAAGGAATTATAGACATTCATTTGGTAAATGGAGGACTTATTAAAGATATGATGGCATACCTGAGGCATCACTAGCTGAAATCCTCTGGGGTCTGTCCATCTCTGCCCCAGCATGAAGCACCATACTGTTAAAGGGGTCCAAATGGAAAGATGATAAATCAGCAAGCAAAGGAGAGTAGAATTGCTGGAACTGAATTCATCCTCAAGTCTTGCTGAGCACCTCCATGAGTTCGACCCTGTTTTTTCACAAAATCTCACAAGTCAACACTTATATATAGACTGTATTTTATACAGCATACATCACTTACAGAAGTAGGTTAAAAATATAAAAAGATAGCTGGGTGCACAAGACCCAGGATAAAGAAAGTGCCCAAGCCTGGTAGGCGCACTAATGCCAGGACTGGAAAAAAAATGACAGTGTAGAATCCTCAAGACATAGGGCTAGGCCAGGCTCAGGGGGAGTATGGCCCCCCTGTTGTACAAAGAAGTAGTAGCCCATAAAAATCACAAAAACAGATAGGCCAAAAAAGAGTCATAAAGATGATAGAGTGGACTGCTGAGGATAAGAAAGAAATTATTATGCAAGAAGCCTAGAATTTCCGCATTGAAGATATACAAAAAGATTAAGAGAGAGATTAGAGGGAAAAAAAAGTACTTGTATAAAACGAACTGTCAGAAGCTTCAAATAAAAATGGGCGTTCATTAATAGAACAGATTTATGAAAAACATTATATAGACCAAGACATTTCGGGCTGTTTCAAAATAGAACTGAATGAGGAAGTTTGAAAATATAAAGAACAAAATCTAGAAATTTTTGAAAGGTATAAAAAAATAAACATGAGAAGGAAAGAAAGAAAGAAAGAAAGAAAGAAAGAAAGAAAGAAAGAAAGAAAGAAAGAAAGAACTGATATGGTGTAATATTTATGCAAAGTAGAAACCCAAATTAATTACAGTAAACTCTCAGTTAACCGAAACTCAAGCAACCAGCACTCTCAAGCAACCAGCAAAAAAAAAATAAAAAATTGAAGAAATACAGTAGTTTTCATGTGTTATAATTTCTGTTTTCTCCCTGCAGAAACATACTTACATTTTTAGAGTGTTATACTTTTAAAAGGGAAGATAGGAATAAATTCCCTCTCTTCCCATTCTGAGAACAAGTCAAACCAAGCAGATAGTATAAGGTACAGTATTAGTCAAGCCTATTTTTAATAGTAACTCTCAAAACAACCAGAAACTACAGTTATCTGGCATCTACCCCATGGGTGCCAGTTAAGTGAGAGTTTACTGTAATACAAAAAAGCAGCCCCAAATATATTTGAAGAGAAATACAGGTAAAAGGCTCCAGATGTGGAAAATTTCACAATACAAAAACAAGATCACAAAGAAGTAACATAGAACAGAAGATTAGTGAAGCAGAAGTTAAAAAACAGAAGCTGAAGTTATGAAATACCTGCAAAGTGAAGGATTTGGTGCAGAAAGTTTAACACAGGTTATATCACAGTATGATGGAATAACCAGCCCACTAAATAGAAACAGGAGGAGCAGGAAACATCTGAAGAAGGAATATGGACATGTGAAAGAAAATGAGATTTAATATGGCGTAATATGTATGCAAAAGAGAAAGGAAAACTGGTACTTTTCCATTAATGGGGCAACACTCCTCGGCAAACGTAAATGTTGCAGTGGAATGTTTGTAGAGAAGTACCGTTAATCTTAGCCTAACCTATTCTATTTTTAAAAGGCCTTTTTCCCCATGTATGCCTCACAGCATTACAAATGTTAAGAGACTGACCCTAACAAATCCGGACATGTTTGGAAAAAGGAGAATTTCTCTTTTTTTTTTCACAATATAACATAAATCACACCAATCAGAGTTCTGTATTTTTAAAATTCATTTGTCCCCATCGTCATTGTGTGTCTGTGTACAGAAATGCCTCACAGCATTACAGTATGGGCTCAGATTTAGGTAGTTAGAATATTGTGACATTACCGAATGGATTGTCATATCACATGACATTGGGTTTTATTGACATGTTTTCCCCGTCTTGTCATTTCATAGTCCTACAGCTGAACTTCTTAATGCAAGAACTGTGGACAAAGTCTCAAATTAATGTGTCGGGTGTGAAAGAAATAGGGACAGGTTTTTAATCTTGCTGTCATAAACCTAAAATCCATTATTGGGCTAACTGTCTATCTTAGCAAACTCAAATGTGTGGCATTCTTCAGTAAGTACAATCATCAGTGATTTGCCAGAAAACCACACAGTCTTTAGAAGGCTTAACTGAAAAATGTGAAGTGTCCTTGCCATACAAGCCACCCCTGAGACATTCTGATTGGGGGGGAGGGTTGCTTGCTTGCCAGAAACACATTTCTGTAAATATTATCTCCTGATGTCGAGTAACACAGTCACGGCGAAAGTTATGGAGCCACATTACCACATTTGCATTTGCCAAGGAGTCTTGCCCCGTTAACAGAAAAGTACCGGAAAACTACTCAATAAAAAGAGCAGCACCAAAGATATTTGAAGAGAAACATAGGCAAAGGCATCTAGATATGGAACATTTTACAATACAAAAAAATAAGAAAACAAAGAAGAAAAGTAAAAAGGAGGATTAGTAATGGAGAAGTTGAAGAAATCGAAACAGGTTAAGGATTTACCTGTGAAGTGAAGAATTTAGTGTAGATAATCTAAGTCTGATAACATCACAGCAGGTTAGACCAATGGATCCCAAATTAAGGAGAAGCCAATGGAGTGGGGGACATCTGATCAGTTGCCATATGAAGATAGTTTAGAGCTCTCTATACTAAATCAGTAAAAAGGTTCAATTAGAGTTGCACATAAAGGAAAGGAACAGGAAACTGTGGCAACTGTGGCACAGTCAATGTTGTGGAGTGATAAGCCAGTGAGTTCCCATATGAAAAAGCAACAGATGACACAGGATTAAACTGAAGAGAATGTGGCACGGAAAGATGTTTTGGAACTTTCTGTAGAATGCCCTCAGGAAATGGAGAACAAAATGTGCCCTTAGTTTAGAAGAAAATGATCCAAGAGAAAAGTTGTTTGAGTTACTAGAGATGGACAGACATATTACGATTGATGAAAGAAATAAACTATAGAAAGTCAATAAAACCTCGCATTTTAGCTGTTTGATAAAACTAATGAGCACAGTAATTAGGACTGCTCATAGAGATTTATGTAATATAATAGAATTAAATAAGATATGTTACTGTGCAGCTAAATTAATGACAGATAAAGTCTTACCACAAAAACAGAGGGCAGCAAGGGACAGGAAAGAGGGAAATAAAATGCTATTATGGAAGTATCGAATAGAGAAAAATATAAAGCAGTTAAGAGAAGTGTCACTATTAGAAGAGTATAGAAGAGGGAACAGATCAGCAAAAATACTCACAAAAATAGACATGATAAAAGCAGTGTGCAATATGAGAACAGATCAGGATCTGTCTTACACTATTGCAAATAATAAAAATATCAGCACAGGCAGAACAATATAGAAGAAATGCAAATACATACAAAGAAAAAGTACAAAATTATCAATTTGTTGATAACCCAAAAAAAGTTTTATAGAGTGTATAAGATATACCCCACACTAATCGATTACTTAACAGCAACCATGAAACAGTGGCAAACCACTTTGCAGTTAAACCATGACAAAAGACAAATTATTATTCCAGGGATAAAAATTCAAAGGGGGATATTCCAGGGTGACTCTGTAACTGCTGCTCTTTTGTCTTGCCTTTAACCTATTAAGCTGTCTACTTAACAGCTCAGGTCGTGGCTACAATTTGTTTCCCAGAAAAACACAATGTGTAAAGACTTCTCATCTTCTTTTTCAAGATGATTTAAAACTGTATAGTTCATCAAAGGAGGTGGTGAAAGCAATATGCAAGTGGTCAAAACTTTTCTCAGATGGTATGAGTGTCATTTTGTCTTGATAAATGTGCAAAAATGACCTTTAAAGCAGGAAAGCTGCAGCACCAAGAAAACATCAACTTGGAACAGAAATATGATATAAAAGAACTTGAGCAAGAGGGAATATATAAATATTTGGGACTTGAAGGATCAACAATAAAACATGAAAAAATGCAAATGCAGCTTAGTAAGGAATATTTTAGAAGACTAAAATTAATACTAAAAACAGAGTTGACATCTAGGAACAAAGCTCAAGTTATAAACCAATTTGCACTCCCTGTCCTAATTTACAGTTTTGGAGTGATTGACTGGCCCCAAAAGGTGTTGAATAGGCTGGACAGGAAAACAAGAAGAATGCTTCATGCTCATCAAATGATGTATAAAAATCAGTGCATACCAAGACTATATATATTTTCCATTCTGAAGTAGGTACGGATCTCCTTGAAACTGATTACATGTATAGATCTGCAATTGTGAGAGTGCATACATATGTACTTACCTCACAAGAATTGAATGCAGTGAAAGTTTTAAAACATGTGGAGAGTAAGCCAAAGATGACTTCCCTGCTTAGTTTAGCAGAAGCATATGTGTGACAAGTGGGAATGGAAATCAGACCAGAAGTAGTTAAAAATCAGCCAGCAACTGAATGTGCCAAAAAACAAAAGAAAGAATATAAGGTGAAGGATCCGATGACAAGGCAAGAAATATGAAAAATGCATAAATATAGGTGCAAATATGGAAAACTCTTCGAACAACCACATGTTGATCAGGACTGAACACAGGAATGGTTAGGGGGAGGTGAATTTAAACCACAAGATGAAAGGTTAATATTGGTGGCCCAAAATAGTGGGCTACATACACTTTTGTTTACAAAGTCCATTGAACATGTGGGAGAAACAGACAAATGTAAGGTTTGTAAAACAGAATTGGAAACAGTCGTACATCTTGTTGTTGGTTGCGATATACTAATGGCAAGAGGCTTGTACACTGAAAGGCATAATGATGTAACGAGACTGTTACATTGGGGATTGTGCAAACATTATAAAATTGAAGTAGCTGAAAAAACATTGCAAACATGAGTCACAGAGCAGTATAGAAAATGATGAAGTTTATATCATGTGGGATCACACATTGCCAATAGTTCAAAAAATAGATGCAAGAAAACCAGATATAGTAGTCCACGAAAAGAAGACAAAAGTAGCATTGATCATTGAAATTGCTACAGCTAGTGACTACGGGTTCCTATTGTGTGATCGAAAATTGTAAATGGCGAATGCGTATTGAGTGAACCTGATTGGTCGAAACATCCCGTGCGTAACATGGAAATCGCCGTAGGGAATATTTTCCCTTTACTTCAATGCAGTGCAATGTCAGAGTAGGAATATATACGTAGTGGGGGTGTGGGGGGCGCAGCCCCTCACATGGGACGTGCAGGGGGCTTGCCCCCCTGCCTACAGTGTTTAGGTAAGTATAGTTTTTGTTATTTTTTTTTTATTATATTTTCGAAATTTCAAACATCGCTCATATGGTGTCGACCTTATGGTGTTCGATGTTTGAAACTTTTGAAAATATAATATAAACCCAGTGACTACAGTGTCTTATGTACAGAGAGACACAAAGTCACAAAATACTGGGATTTGCAGGCAGAAATGAAGGCAATGTGGAAGAAGGATACCCAGACAGTTCCAGTAGTAGATGGAGCAATGGGTCTTATGAAAAAGAATTTACAATCATACTTAGATATGTTACTGATACATGCAACTCCATATGAATTGCAGAACTAGTCTTTGCAGGGCACATTGTGGGGGCTGGGAAGTGCACTTTTGGCTAACATCAAAGTGTGAAACAATACTAATTTCATGAGCTTTAATCGTACTTTGACTTAGGAATGGGATCCATTCCCTTCATGGTAATAGAAATCCAAAAGACGTGGAGAAATGAAAAAGGGTTAAACAATGAAGAACTACCAGTATCGTTGAGTGATACCAGAAACACCTCCATTTTGGTAAGTGATGGTACAACTGCTGTTTAACCATCTGTAGCCCTCTGCTCCTGTGTCACAGCATCCTCTCTGATAATGGCTCTGTGTATTATATCAGTAGTTTTATGTCAGAAAATTTCATATTTGCAGACATGGCCAATGACAGAATTTGCATTGTTTACCACCTGCAACCAGACACAGTCTTGTAAGAGCTTGACACCATCATGGAAATGGAAGGTCTGTACTATCACTTCATTCTCAGCCTCTAAAAATTGAGGCTGGTGTGAATATTCACCTTTAGCAATCTTAGAAGATACATGTTGTTATACAATAAAGAACAGATATCAAAACCCAGGTGTTCCTACACTGGTAGTATACAAAATGTTAAAGTTATGAATGATATAACAATATACTCACATGAAGAGGCTTACTCTAGTCTAATACTAACATAGCTGCACCCTAAAAAGATACAGCAGACAGTGTAAACTCCAAACATATTACTCCCAATCAAAGAAAAATAATTAATAGATGCAGGAATGTCCATTTATCAGGCATATAACTTAATAAGCATAACTGCAATATAAAATAGCACACAACCTACCCTCGCATTGAATACAATTATAAACGTGTTTTGATTTGCTCACCATTGCATGGCACATGTCAGTAGTTATAACTCTCTACAGATAAAACATTCAGAAATGTTTGCTCACTAGGCTACTAAAGGCTCTAGACATGTGTGCTGCCTTGAACTCATCTAAGATATTTCTGATGACTTTTATGAATTATAGTGAAATAATGCAGGTAGACAGCACAAAAGAATTAAGTATCAGATTTGTACAAAGATGTGGCTGTATGAATCAAGATATACCTTTAAATATTTCTTAAAGAATCCACTGTTGTACTGGAGCAACTGTGAAAAAAATTCTGCTCGGCAGCACAAGGAGAAGACAATAGTCTTCAGCAGGAAAATGTAAGATTCCTACTTCACATCATCCTTATATGGTGTTAATAAACCACTGGTCATGTCAGATATGCTAATTAGTTTTAAACTCATTATACTTTCTGAGTCACTTAATTTGTGCAATGAGCAAAGGAGATAAACATTATGTTGTTATCTAGAGAATGCTGTGCACATGCCTGAGCTACAGAAGGCTATGCACATGCTTGAGCTACACAAGGCTGTGCACATGCCTGAGCTACAGAATGCTGTGCACGTGCCTGAGGTACAGAATGCTGTGCACATGGCTGAACTGCACAGTAACATGGATTAAGACTTTGGCAGGCTAATGCCTTGCAAGATTACCTCTTTTGGTTTACTTGTCAGTCAAAGATGTGTTAGGGATCCATGCTTATCAAACTCACACTTTGAGAGGATGTGCCTCACAAGTAAATGCTGCAAATACATTTAAGGTATATACATTGGGAAATATGACTGAAGACTTATCCACATATTGGTCATATCATATAAAATGTATGTGAGGTGGCTGTGAAAGCATTACTGACATGGAAGAAGATTCTTAATAATGAAAGTGATATCTCCAGCAAAATGAAGTTTGATTACCTATTGAGCATATATTCACAAGAGAACAATGTGGAATGATGTTGTGCCATGCTTTAAGACAAACAATGGGCAAAGATAATATAATTAGTACATTACATAAATGTTATGAGTATGCCATATAAAACTTGGTTATACTCTCACCTTTAGTTTCTCTCTCAGTTCTGTCCATTCCTCCTATTATCACACTTCAATCTGTTCTAAAAAATAGGAAAAACACATCCATGACCAAATAGCTAATTGCAACATAAAACCCCATTGCAGAGACAAAATGAATTTAAATTGCAATTAACTTTTTTCTTAGGAGGTAATTCAATAAGTCCTACATGAAGAATAGCGGCGCGGCCCAAACACAAAGTCAGGAGGCTGAGTGATCCACAAGCCTCCCAGCACTGTCCAGATAAGGTTATTGCATAATGTAAATCACCTCATTTGCTGGTAAAAAACATACAAATGAGGTGAATTTGTGATCCAGGAAGCAGACAGGCATCCGTGTAGGGGCCGTATCTGCAGGAGAAATGTATGCAGTTACTAACTTTGTACCGGAATATAAAAATAAAAAAAGGGGCTATGACAACTCAAATAAAAACATGTTTTAGCTGCAGTAGGCATGCCAATGGCCAAAACAATGGCCATTGGCATTTAAAACTGATGCAATTAATGAAAAATCAAAAGAATTTTTTTAACACATATGACACGTTTAAGTGGTGTGCAGCGACACACAAACAGAATAGACTGTATAATAAAAATTAAAATAGTAAAATATGAGATATAAGGCTATACTGAAGTTTCCCATTATATTGTCTAGTAGGCAGAGTCATACAATGGCAGGTTATAGAGGTGTAAATTACTTTATCGAATCTTTAAAAGATTGAAAGTCATATGGTCGAACACATATGATCGAACTTTTAAAATTTCGAAAAGCTAAAAAAAAATAAACAACAGAAAAACCTACCTGACCATTTTAGGCAGGGGGGTAAGCCACCCCTGCACCCCCCACAGTCCCTGCTCTTTAAATATAGCAACTCCGAGATCGCATACAATGCAGGAAATCTTCCCATTCCGCACTGTACAGAGATCTCCATTGAAACGTTCAAACTTTAAAAAGTTTGATCATATGGGATCAAGCATATGATGTTCGAACTTTCAAAGATTCAATAACGTAATATACACCCGGATATAGTGGTTGCTAAGGACATAGGTTCTGGTGTAGTGCATTATCTAGGGTATACGCAACTAGGTGTATGTAAATGAGATAAGTTTACGGAATAGCAAAATGGGCCACAGTGTCCACAGGTACCTAACTGTGTAGGGGCTACAATGTGGTAGTGTAGGCAGATGAAGTAGCTGACATGAAAAGGGGGTGTGTCAGGGTTTTTGTAAGCACATTGGAGGTTAGTGGCTTGTGTTTGTGCTCAGCTAAGCACAGCTAAGCAGGGGTGTGTGTCTGAGGCTGCTAAGCTGTGCTTAGCTGGTTTAAGAAATGCTAAGCATGCTCGTGTACAGGGGAGGCCCTTTCTGCTCAACAATGTTTACACTAGCTACACAGGTTTGCATGGAGCGCAGCAGGGCTTAGAAGTAGAGGAAATTGAAAACAAATAATAAAAGTAATAACTGCGAAAAGGCAATCAAATATAAATGACTAATAAGCCCTCTGCCACTCACAGTGGGCCATTCAAACCCTCAATAATGTAGCTGGCAGGTGGAATATATCATAATCAGCCAGTAACACAGGCTGCATCTGCAGCACACCAGTATAAAGTATGCAGACACCCTTCAATCTGATTTTCCCACATACTCTGCACCATTGGAGTACACACTTTGGAATTTTAACCGACAAAAATGATAGGGGCTGCTGCGTTGCTACATCTCTATATGCTACAGGCTGAGGGCAGTGAAGAGGATGATGCTGATAACTGGCCCAGACTGAAGAGGAGAAGAGTGTTCAGGTGCAGGGTATCCTTTCATGGGCTACATGAGCTGGAGATAGTAGAGTGCTACAAGATGGACAGGGACATACTACAGCAACTCACTGAGCTCTGCTGCCCTCACCTCAGACCCAGAGCCAAGAGAGGGGAACCCATCGCCAGTGGAAACAAAGTTATGTGTAGCCTTAAGTATACTATCTACAGGTACTTTCCAAAGACCTACTGGGTACATTATGGGAATCACACAGACATCTGCATCCAGGGTACTCCACCAATTCCTGGATGTCATGCTGACACATGCCAGTGAGCACATTTATTTCCCCTGATGAGAGGACCAGCAATATGCATCTCTTCCACCATGTAGCACACTACCTAGATGTACTGGGTGCCATAGACTGCACTCCTGTGCACATCAGAGCACCAACCAGTGAGGAGGGTAGAGTCTGCATCAACTGCAAGGGCTATCACTCCATCAACTGCCAGGTCATGTGCAATGCCCAGGGCATTATCATCAATGTGTGTGCTGGTAGCCCTGGAAGTTATCATGACTCCCACATATGGCATGCCTCACAGCTGTACCAGGTGTTTGCCAGGGAGGACATCCCATATGGCTATCTAGTGAGGGAGGCTGGTTACGCACTGAAACCATGGATGATGACACCCATCAGAAATGCACCTACACCCACTGAAGAACACCATAATGAGACACATGCACAAACTACAAACTTCGTAGAGCATCTTTTTGGGATGCTCAAGTCACAGTTCCACTGCCTTGATATATCTGGTGGAACTCTGCAGTACTCTCTAGCCACATGTGTGCACATGTTCATAGAATCTGACATTGTACACATTATGATCCTGCAGAAACAGCTGCGGCAGGAACATCACAGGGAAGGGGGACACAGCCCCCCACCTTTGCCAGGTCTGCACAGGCACAAGGGACTTGGAGGAAGAAGCCCCTCAGTCTGTCCCTGTAGGCAGACCTAGGCATGCCCAGTACACCCTGGCCTGGACTGACACATCACTTTGACTTACAAACACAGTAAAAAGGATGCCACACACATCACACTACCTCTACCTTACCATATATATCCTGTGTACTGCATGTATCTGACAGAGTCAGCCCTGAAGCACTATCCTCACAACTGCTCCAGGCACAAGGTAAGTCACTCTTCTTAACAACAATTGAATGGGGTAGTAGACTATAGCAGCATATCCGTGTTATTGCGGCATGTATGCAAGTAAATGGGTTGGGCTACCAGGATAGCAGCAGACAACTGACAGCTATGTGGGATAACAGGAAATGTCTGCCAAATACTGGCTGCCCCAGAATATGCAGTAGTCCCCAAAGTGCCAAAACTCACTGCAGTATATGTGGGGAACTAAGAAACTGCGGGTTCATAGGTCACATGCATGGATGTCAAAGTTGGAATCTCATACACACCTCGCGGCCTATCACAGCAAGTCATCTGTATAAAGCCATAAAGAAATGCGTGGCAAAGGCCCACAAATAGGGACAGTTATGAAATATTGCTCTGACAAACTTAAACAGTGATATTAGAACAGGTCTTGCTCTGAAGGGTAAGAAGTCTGAAACTCAAATGTCTGTCATTACTTTAAAACTCCAGTCTTTAATTATATGCCAATATTTTCCAAGACAACCACAATACTGTGCTAAATGGACTCAAAATATGAAGCAAACATCTGTACAGTCTGTGGAAATCTGTACAAGTCAGAGGTATGCCCCCCCCCCTCCCAACACACCCGTGTTCCCATAGAAATGCAGTAACATTTATGTTTGTAGGGTAATAGCAGCAGACCACACATTCCCACGGCTGTCCCAATCAACTTGTCAGCTTGCTCCATGTCCACAATATGCAGGGGTCAATGTGCTATGTCTGTGCATGGTTAATACTGTTAGGAAGTAGACAGCACTTACTACTGACTGTTGTGGCTTAGTGGTTTAAGTACAGTGCTGTTGTTGACAGGGTCTGTGGATTGCGTCTGACCGTGACAACTATTTTGCATGTCAGCTACACCTATGGTAAGAGTTGTACACACTGTCCAGAAGCCAATATTTGTTAATGCAGGAAAGCTGGACAATGGAGGGACAGGGGGCCACACATATGGACAGTACACAGCTCTGAGTAACTTACACAGTGCCTACTAGAACAGCAGGTTGTGACAAATCAGTGTAGTGCCAGATTATAAATGGCTGGCACGTTACTGTGTCAGTACTAACAACAAGTCAGTGGGCACCATCCATAGCCCTAGAATGACATGGTGTCACAGAATGTACACACGCATGCCTCACATATCTGTTCTGCTCCTCATAACATTGCATTTGCCTGCCAAACTATGTGCAAAACAATAAAGGCTGATGTGAAACATCAATGACAGACAGTTGAGAAGCAGATGTCATACCCATAAGAAAATGCAAGCTAATTCGTATTAAAAACAAAAAACTGTTGAAACCAAAAAATAAAACAATAAAATAAAACGTGGCAACCTACTGACAGGTACAATCCTTTAATTAATGAAGCGCTTTTCGTTCAATGTAATTCTTTGAACTTCTTCAGATACATATACAATTACAAAGTGATTTAAATATCTATGATGTCAAATCAGCTGATCCCAGCTTACTACGAATTAAAAGGGCTACGCTATAATATTAAAAATGAGAATACTTAAAGTACTTAAGGTAAAAACACTAAAGGCATCGCAGAACAAGTAAAACCATTTACATTTTCAAGTCATCATAGTGCAGTATAAATACATGTATTATTTATATGTTTATCAAAACTCTTCTTAACCATTATAATAGTAGTAATAATGATAAAAACAACAGTTGTTAAGCTTCCCAATATCATTGTTCCTATTTAGACAGCATTACATACATATCTATCAATGAAACAGATGCTAGCATGTTACTATCTACATAAACTTTTAATTTTTAAGATAGGCATAATTGAACACATATCGTTGAGTCCAGGCTCATTCTATAAATTCTATAATTCTTGCTTCATACCCCGTGTGGTTCAATCTTTGCTAATTTAGTGATGAATCATTGGGAATATAGCTACATATTCAAAGTAGACCATATTTATAAACAAATAGCATACTTCACCAGATATTTAGATGATATTTTTATACTGTTTAAAGGGAACAAAGAACAAGCCGAACTTTTGGTAGACTACTTCAACCAAACAACAGACTTCCTAGAATTTACATACAGCTATCATGAGAAGGTGATAGTATATTTGGATGTACTGTTAGTTAAGAACACATTAGCTAAAAAGTATGAAGCAAGAATTTATAGAAAACCTTCATATTCTAACACGTTTCTACACTTCACAAGTGGCCACCCTTTCCACCAGAAGAAATTGGTGGTCAAGGGACAACTTGTCAGGGCGGCCCGAATGATCACTACAGAGGAGGATTTTAAGGTAGAATGTAACACATTGAGACAAATGTTTATTAGAAGAGCATATCCTAGTAAGTTACTAGATGAAATTATAACGGAAGTGATGAATAAAAGAAAGAGTGGAACTTATCAACCTATTTTGAATAATAAAGAGGACACAACTGAAAACATAATTATAGCTGTAGGAAACAACAACCCAATAGAAAACTCTGGTAACAGTATAATTAATAAAGAATCGGATGGTTCAAGTGTTAATTTTGTTATTACATACAACATTGATTTCCAACATATCAAAAGTATTATATGGAAAAATTGGAACATCATTACTCAGGATAAAGAACTTCTAGAGAAATTAGGATTAGTTCTGAAATTTACAACACGAAGAGACAGGAATTTCAAAAACATATTTGAAAATTTGGAGAAAGTTACAACTAAATGTAAGGGCATGCAACAATGTTATGCCTGCCCGTACTGTAAATATATTCATGTAGGTACATCAATTGACATTCAGATTAACAACAGTAACAACATAAAAGTGTTGAAGAGCACGGGTAAATTCAACTGTAACTCTAAAATGGTCGTATATTTATCTAAATGCCTACACTGCCCTAGTTTCTATGTAGGGAAAACTAAACGTAGACTGAGGGACAGAATATACGACCATTTATACAGTATTAAAAAATGTAACCAGGATAGTGCATTAGCCAAACATGTTCAAGAAAATCCTAGCCATACTTTTAAATTTTGGATTTTAGATCAAATGGCACCGAAAATAAGGGGTGGTCCAACAGAATTAGAATTAGAAAAGTTGGAACTAATATGGCAAATATGCCTAAACGCATAGAATGAGCCTGGACTCAACGATATGTGTTCAATTATGCCTATCTTAAAAATTAAAAGTTTATGTAGATAGTAACATGCTAGCATCTGTTTCATTGATAGATATGTATGTAATGCTGTCTAAATAGGAACAATGATATTGGGAAGCTTAACAACTGTTGTTTTTATCATTATTACTACTATTATAATGGTTAAGAAGAGTTTTGATAAACATATAAATAATACACGTATTTATACTGCACTATGATGACTTGAAAATGTAAATGGTTTTACTTGTTCTGCGATGCCTTTACTGTTTTTACCTTAAGTACTTTAAGTATTCTCATTTTTAATATTATAGCATAGGCCTTTTAATTCGTAGTAAGCTGGGATCAGCTGATTTGACATCATAGATATTTAAATCACTTTGTAATTGTATATGTATCTGAAGAAGTTCAAAGAATTACATTGAACAAAAAGCGCTTCATTAATTAAAGGATTGTACCTGTCAGTAGGTTTCCACGTTTTAAAATGCAAGCTAATACAAAAACGTTTTACCAGCTGTGTAAACTTGGAAGAGCAATAGTAACACCCTGTCCCCATGTCTGGGCCTGTGTCTGACTGTTATATATGGGCCTGTCCAGATGACAGTCTATAAGAGTTTGACAGCTTTGGCCGACATGTAGCCTTATAATAACACTGCAACACAAACCGTCTGAGGAACACAGCAGATGTAGGGGTGCAATGATGGACAACCTGCTAAACAGGTAAGGAGGGTAGAGTCTATGTCAACCACAAGGGCTATCACCCCATCAACTGCCAGGTTGTGTACAATTCCCAGTGTATTATTATCAATGTGTGTGCTGGTAGCCCTGGCAGTTATCATGACTCCCACATATGGCATGCCTCACAGCTGTACCAGGCATTTCTCAGGGTGCCATCCCATATGGCCATCTAGTGGGGGATGCTTGTTATACACCTGAACCATGGATGATGACACCCATCAGAAATGCACACACACACCCACTGAGGAATACCATAATGAGGCACACACACAAACTAGGAACATCGTAGATTGTGTGTCTGGGCTGCTCCATTCACAGTTCCGCTGCCTTGACATATCTGGAGGAGGCCTGCAGTACTCTCCAGCCACATGTGCACACATGTTCATAGTATCTGCCATACTACACAATATGATTCTGTGGAAACAGCTGTGGCAGTAACAGCATAGGGAAGGGAGACACAGCCCCCTACCATTGCCAAGGTCCCCACAGGCACAGAGGGACTTGGAGGAGGAACCCCCTCAGCCTGTCACTGTAGGCAGACGTAGGCGTGTCCAGTACGCCCTGGCCTTGGCAAAGAGGCAATACATAGCACATACACTGACACTCTAGGGGTCCAGGGATTGACATCTCACTCAGACTCATATACACACAGTAAAACATAAACAGTAGAATGAATGCCAGCCACATCACAGTACAGATACTTTACCCTGTATAGACCATGTACTGCCTGCATCTGACAGAGTCAGCCATGAAGCACTGACCTCTCAACTGCTACTGGCACAAGGTAAGTCACTCTTATTAACAATAAATGAATGGGGTAGTTGACTAGGGTAGCATGTATGGCATTGCTGCATAAATGCCTGGGAATGGTGTAGGTTACCAGGACAGCAACAGAAAATGGACAGCTATGTGGGACAACAGGAACTCTCAACCAAATACTGGCTGATCCACAATATGCAGTAGGCACTAAGCCAGCAAAATCCACTGCACTATGTGAGGGACTTATAAACAGTGGGGTGAAAGGACAAATGCATGGACATCAATGTTGGAGTTCCATACATAGCACTAATCCTCTTACAGCAAGAAATCTGCACAAACCCATAAAGAAATGAAAGGCAAAGGCCCAGAAACAGGGACAAGTCACAAATATTGCACTTAAAAGAACAGAAAGTTGATATAGAATAACAGCTGTTGCAGTAGCATGAATTCTCTGAAGGTCAAGAAGTCTGAAACTCAAATGTCTGTCATTATTTTATAACTTCAGTCTGTAATGAATTCACCAATATTTGCCACACAACCACAATTTTGTGAAGAATGGACTCAAATTATGAGCTAACATCTTCACAATCTGTGAAGATGTGTACACTTGAGAGATATGCCCCCCTCCCCTCAACACACATGTGCTCACATAGAACTGCAGTAACATTTATGTCTGTAAGGTAATAGTAGCAGGCCACACATTCCCAGGGCTGTTACAATCAACTTGATAACTTGTTCCATTTCTACAATATTCAAGGGTGAATGTGCTATGTATGTTTGTGGTTAATAGTGTCAACACGTAGACCTCCACTTTCTGGCAACTATTATGGCTTACTGGTCTATGTACAGTACTGTAGTTGTCATGGTCCATGGTTTAAGACTGGCTGTGGCAACTATTTTGCATGTCAGCAACACCAATGGTAGAGGTTGAACACACTGGCCAGAAATCAATATTTGTTACTGCAGGAAAGCTGAAAAATGGAGGGACAGGGAGCCACACATATGAACAGTACACAGGTCTGAGTAACCTACACAGTGTCTACTGCAACAGCAGGTTGTGGCAGGTTAGTCGAGTGCCAAGATATAAAGGCTGCCATGTCACTGTGTCAGTACTTACAACAAGTCAGTGGGCACAATCCATACCTGTGGAGTGACAGGGTGTCACAGAATGTCCACATGTATGCCTCATACATCTGTTCTGCTTGTCATAGCATTGCATTTGCTTGCCAGACTACTGGAAAACCAATAAAGGCTGATGTGAAAATGGCAATGACAGACAGTAGAGATGCAGATATCATTCCCATAAGTAAATGCAAGCTAATACAAAACCGATCTACCAACTGTGTATATTTAGAAGAGCAATATTAAGAGCCTGTCCCCATGTCTGGGCCTGTGTCTGACTGTTATATATGGGCCTGACCAAATGTCCGTCTGTAAGACTCTGAGAGCTATGGCCAACTTGTAGTCTTACAATAACAGTGCAACACAAACTGTCTGAGAACCACAGCAGATGTATGGAGCGCAATAATGGACAACCTGCTAAACAGATAGTCAGAGGTTTGAGATCTGTAACCCTGTACATGATGTTAAAATGTCTACCCCACTCACACCATAACTACAAATACATAAGAGCAGTAACTGTGGAAAAAGGCTGTGACTGCATTACAGAAGGACAAAGAGACACATATAAGGGGAAGAGGAACCACTGGCCAGACAAACCCAGAATGTGCACACTGGAACAATCTATGCTGTAACATAGTTCCATGCAGTGTATGGGGTCAGTAAACAAATGCCTGTCAGTGCTCCCTCACATTACTCTATACTGAACTGCCACTCACATATCAGGAAATCACAGTGCTATGTAGAATACTCTACATATATTATGGAAGCTTCTGCTAATTCCAATAAACTCTGTACCCACACCAGGCTATGACTCAGTTAATAAGAATAGCACGCAGCCAGGTGATTCCACACACAGTCTATCACTGAGGTGCTGGACTGTTTACACAGGTTCATAAGCCAATCAGTTTTAGCACACAAAATCCTTGTTCGGACTACAGCTACCACTGGAATGGAGTCATACTCTTACTATTGAAGGTCTTACCAGGCATGCTCCTACACTTAGAGAATTACAGCCCATGTATAAACCCACATCTGACTATACAACTTTGTTGTCCGGATATGTCTTTGCATACAGACAGCTATGTACACCTTAACTTTGTCTCCCCACCCCTATCAGGCAGGATTACCAGCAGCTATCTGGCGGTGGCACATATGTTATATATCTGCATCTGCTGAGTGTGATAGACATGCATATATATATATATATATATATATATATATATATATATATATATATATATATTTTTTTTTATATATAGATATATATGTATATATATATATATATATATATATATATATATATATATATATATATAGGCAACATATACAAATATATCAATTATAGACAGGCAGAGACAGGAGGAGGGAGAGACAGATAGTGAGAGAGAGAGAGAGAGACAGACAGACAGGGAGAGGGGCAAAGAGAGAGAGAGAGAGAGAGAGAGAGAGAGATACCCCGATCGGCATAGAGTGATGCCTCATGTAGACATTTGCACAATAATTATAACCACCAGTGTGTGTATGTTACCATTTTGAGGTCTGTTCCACCCTGATGACCACCCCATTGCCCATTGTATTATTTTACAGGGCCTGTTCATGTCATCCACCTTAGATCCTCTGTTGGACACCATCTAGGCATATAAGCTCTATGGCACATGTGATAAGTAGGCAGCACTATAATACATACAACTGGGTGGGTAGGTAGGTGAGTGAATCTCAACATAGCCAACTATACTACTGAATATGTGTTTGTGAAGCATATCCCCTGTGTGCATTGGTTACACAATTTTAAGGCCTGTTGACCTTCTTCCCATTGCATTACCTTAAAGAGTCTGTTGTCATCCACCTTAGATGCACCATATCAAACTCTACAGGCCATACCAGTCATCTGTACAGATGTATACAGTATGTCCAGATGTTTGCAACATAAATGTGATTCATGTCTCATAACAATGGGGTATTATGACAAATCATTGGCAAATATATGACAGTTGCCGTACTGACAGACATGTCAGCTACAGATGTCATACCCATCTAAAATGTCATGCTGATGCAAGATCTGTTGTCCTATCACTTGTCTAGGTTTGTAAGAGCAATATGTGAGAACAGTCCCTATTTTGTGTGGTTTATCCCACCATTCATGAAAGCTTTCCCAAGTGTAATTGGCGTAAGAGTTTGTGAGTTATGTCCCAGGCACACAAACACTCAGACAGTTGACAAGTAGATTGGTAGGTGTTCTAATATGACTATTGTCAACTGTGTGAGTGTTTGTGTTTCTGTATATATATCCCCTGTGGCTGTCTTGCCTGTGTGTATGCGATGGTTATACCATTTTGTGTGGCTGTTCCACCATGTTAATTCCCCCATTGCCAACCTAGTCAGGGCCCCTACAGATGTCACCCACCATAGAAGCACAGTTACACATTTTCTAACACAAAGGCACTGTGGCTCGTGCAATAGTCATGTCAGTCTGTATTGTACAAAACAAGATAGGTGTTCTAATCACAGAAGTGTCAACTCTGTGTGCATGTGTGTTTCAATGCATATCCACAGTCAACCGTGTGTGTGTTTCTGATGGCTCTACCATGTTAAGGGCCTGTGTACCCTCCATTGGTAATCCTAACAGACCCTGCAATTGTCACCCACCTGAATAGTAGTGGCAGACACTTCAACACTATAGTAGCGGTGTGGTGCTTGTTTTATGTATGTAGCAGTATCGTATGTAAAACTAGGCAGGTAGAGGTTCTACTGTCAACAAGGGTAGGTCATGAGTGAGTGAGTGTGTGTGTGTGTGTGTGTGTGTGTGTGTGTGTGTGTGTGTGTGTGTGTGTGTGTGTGTGTGTGTATCTATATCCCCTTGCAACAGTTTAACTGTGTTACGGTCACCAGCATACCTCTCAAACCCTCACGGACAAACGTCTGGTTAAAGCCATATAGAACAGTGGGTCAAAGGCCAAACACTGAGCACAAGCTTTACATATTTCTGTGTCACACATGGAAAGTAGATACCAGAACAGATTGTGAATTTAAAGGCACTTTCCAAAGTGTATATGTTGTGACATGATAATATCCGTCATTAATCTGCAATGTTAGTCTGTCATGCTTTTCCAACAATTTGCCAGAAAACCACGATGTTATGACAAACAGAAACAGAATATGTGGCAATCATCAGGACATTCTGCAGACATATGTAGAGGGCAGAGGTATTGCCACCAATCACCCTGCAGGTTGCAGTCCATGTTTGGCAAGGTGTGGCCTGTGATGACAACTGAAACAATACAGTGATCCTAAGAATGTAGGACAATAAACATTTCACAAAGTTGTCTACTAATTGCATAGAGCAGTTACTGTACATCAGAAGCACCATAATGTTATGACAAATAGCATAAGCTAAGGTAATGTCACACAAAGAAAGTGTCATAGTACCACACCAAAGGAAGTTCTGTGTGTTGCAATTGCCATGGGCATGGTATGTCCTGCCAACTGTCACGTTACTACGTGTCCCACAGTCCACATTTGATAAGATGGCAGCCACAATCTGTGTCACCTATGTATGTGCAATATGTAGACATGTGAAGGCCCTGTGCCTATCTGCTGCCCCCAATGACCCACATGTATATATGCATGAATGTTAACTGACACCATCCACATATGTAGGTACTGCCTAAGGCTGTGTCAACTGTAAGTATTGTGCAGTCTGTCATTGAGCCACAAACTGATGTTAACACACTGCAATGGGCCATATGGTGGGTATGGAATGGTGCCAAGGTCCTCACCTCATGCTGAATGCATACGACAGTGTCAGCATATCATAGAGGAAGAACATGGCCCCAGTATTCCCCACATCAGCACCAACCCCATAACACACACAGACTGCGATGACAGACCTGGGTAGTCAGGATACCAACAATGTTGCATTCAGGCAGCAAGTAGTGGCAGTGGTCAGAAAATGCTTGTATGTGGTTCACCACATAGGTAAAGGGACCACATCCAGGTAAATGGTGGCCAATACCTCTGAATAGTTATCAGTCAGTTCAACAATACATTAGCAGCATGGCCAGTCTGCTATGTAACTATGCAGACATCCACAGAATCTGTGAAGGCTGTGTTAACACCCACAAAGGTCAGCCATGGCCCTCAACACCTATTGCATGTAGACAGCCTGTAATTAGTACTGCCCCACTGGTTATTCATCAGCTAGTCCACAGCTGTCTGTAACATGCCTAGATGGCAATGTTGTGCTCATCCCTTCAACAGCTGCCCCATCTATGAGAGTATAACTCTGTGCGCATTACTGGCAAGAAAGGCCTGCATCGCATTTGAGATAGCAAAAACACATGCTGGAGAATCAGGTTTATCTTCCAGAGGCTGCTCTGTGTCAGGACTACACTCCCCAAACATGTCAAACACACTACCATGCATACCCTCATCAACTGCATCAAGGCTGAGTGGATGGGAGAAACAATGTCTGTCATTTTTAATTTCTCCAAGTCTTTTGGGTTTCTAATACCATGATGGTAATGGACCCCATTCCTAAGTGAAAGTAGGATTAAAGTTCATGAAATTAATATTGTCTCACTCTTTCATGTCAGCCAAAAGTGCTCTTTGCAGCATCCACAATGTGCCCAGTAATGGCTCCTTCTGCAATTCGTACAGTGTTACATGAATTGGTTGTTGTTGTGTCTTTCAGCTTTTCCCGGTTAGGGGTCACCACAGCGGAACTCCGGTCCGCTAATGATTGGCAGTAGATTTTTATGTGCTGAGTTGCTGGCCCTGACGCACAACCTTCAAAGAAGGTATGCCCATTCACGCATGTCTCCACAAAGAAGACGGTCTAGCTGAGAATCGAACAGGACAATGTCTTACTCTGAGGCGACAACGCTACCGCAGCACAACCACCGCAGTTTGTAACATATCTAAATATGATTGTAAATTCTTTTTATAACACCTGTTGCTCCTACTACTATTGGAACTGTCTGGGTATCTTTCTTCCACATGGCTGTCATTTCTGCCTGCAGATCCAGGTATTTTTTGACTTTGTGTCTCTCTGTACACAAGACACTGTAATCAGTGGGTGTGGCGATTTCAATGATCAATGCTACTTTTGTCTTCTTTTCTTGGACCACTATATCCAGTTTTCTAGTATCTATCTTTTGAACTTTTAGTATTGGGTGATCCCATATGATATAAACTTCATCATCTTCTATGATTCTTTGTAGCTCATGTTTCCAGTGTTTTTCAGTCACTTTGATACCATAATGTTTGCACAATCTCCAGTGTAACAGTCTTGCCACGTTATTATGCCTTTCAGTATACATTCCCTCTGCCATTAGTGTGTCACAACTAACAACAAGGTGTGTGACTGTTTCCAATTTGATTTTACAAAACCTACATATGTCTGTTTCTCCCACATGTTCAGTGGACTATGTAACACCAAATAGAACAGTGGAGCATCTGTCCCTGGGGTTCAACCTGTGTCCAGCAATGCCAAGGATAACAGGTGCTGATTGATGATTCTCTTGGGATAAAGTAATGGCTAGGCTTGTAAGGGACCCAGGGCCTGTACTCTAGTACCCTCCTCTGTATCTATGAACCTATGTCAAGGGTATACATGCAAGGTTACCCTGTCTGCCCCCATTGTCCCTTACACACTGTTGCACGCATATGCACCTAGGTAAACATGCGCATATACAGCCGTACCTTGGCAAAGAAAAGGTCTCTGTGCTCCACTCAACCATACTCAGCTTCAGTAATGGCAGCAGCTCCCCAGGTCATACACACACAGACACCTGGAACAGAAACAGAATAAGGTCTGTGAGACAACAGTCAGTCAACAGTCCTAACAGCAATAAAGCATCATGGCACAAAAGTACATACACTTCGATGTGTACCTATGACAATTGGCAGCAGTCATCACCTTACATGACATAACAGTAGTACACTACACACTGGCATTACCTGTACTATATTCACCCTATGTATCAGACACATATTAGCATGTCCCTGCATCAATGGTATGGATAACAGGGATGTGGCACAGGTGTCATCACATGCACATGGTGTGGTGTGGAGTTGCCAAAGACCTAGGCTGGGCCATACAGTTGATATCATGTGTGTGTGTCTGGAGGGTATGGTGGTCAGCTGGGCCATGGAGAGGAGCTGTGTGTGTCTGGTGGTGACCTACATGTGATAGTGATGTGTGAGTATGTGTATGCACACAGTCAAGCCATGTGCTAGCCCTACACAAGGATATGTTGGACAGCTACGGACTGTACATGGCAGAATGTACAATTCACCATCTCTCGCCATGGACACAGAAACTGGTCCTGCCAGGAGTGTCACTGGCATGACCATGCCCAAGGCCAAATGTGGTACTACTTCCTGATGGTGTCCGCTGTCTACTAGGTCCATATCTCTCTCAGGACCGGCCAGGACCATGTGCCCATGGACTGCTATGTTTTAGTGTGGATAGCACCCTCCCTGGTGGTACTGCCACTATGGGAGTGTGAATGTGCATGGCCATGTGGACTCTCAGCTGATGTTGTTGGTGACCTACATCCATATGTCTGACACCCTACTCCCACCACATGTTTAGTCACAGGCATTGCATGGTTAAGGGCTGACAATGTCTCACCCCACCGTCTATCCAAGACATCAGCGAAATGTGCTACAGGAGGATGCATGGAGGGTGTCATGCATCCCAGGAATTGTTGCATCCATGACCCTGAGTGTCCATCTGGTGTACCGTTTATAACATGCTAGTGCCTCCATGGTGGACTGAAACATGCATCGGTTGACATGTGCTGTGACATCTCTGACAGGGGCTGGATGGGCAGCAGTCCTCTTTCAAGCACTCCTGTCAATCTGCCTGTGTGGAACCTCACCAGCTGTCTGGCTATAGCTAGTGTCTACAGTCACAGATGCCATAGTCACCACACTGCCCTGTTTGATGCCACCACTCTCCTACTGTCTGATATCTGTGGCTGCTGGGGACTGGGTATGTGTGGGCATACTGACTATGTGTGAGGACATTGGGGGTGGAAGTGGGATGTCAACCAATGGCACAGATTCAGCCCCCAGCAACCCCACCTGTGCTTCACTATGGCCACCATCATTATCAGAGTCTGATGAGACACTGACATCAGGTTGTGAGGGGGAGAGACCCCCAACCCCTATGTTCACCTGTGAGAGGAAGACAGCATAAGTAAATTACTTCCTGCACTATAATGTTTGCTGATACACACACACACACACACACACACACACACACACACACACACACACACACACACACACACACACACACACACACTGCCATGCACGACACACAATCAGACCACACCAGATACACTCTGGTCAGGCCCTCAACAACATGCAGTGCAACTATGTTGAGTTAATGTTGCTACTACTGTACACCTGTTAAGTATGTGAGAAATGGGAGTATGTGATGGACCTTCACTTAAGACACAGTGCACCTGTGTACACACTGCTAATGTACCCTGTATAGCACAGTGGCTACACCTACACAAAAGTACATGCCAATATGTTACAGCTACTGCAAATAAGCTGCTGTGATGAACAATGTGGTACACTGCAGTGAACCCCACCACAAGTGAACATGCACATATTTGCAATAAGGTTAAACTTAACAGTTGTGTGCATGGAAAACTGGCTGCCCTTAACATCCTTAGGGTATAGGTGAGCCACAACATGACAGTTCCACACTCACCGGCTTCAGGTTGATGTTCCCCAGCCACACCAGAGGTACCTATGGAGTTGTGGGGGAGAGTTACTGTCAGCACACACACACACATGTGGCAGTGGTACAGGATAATGTCTGCATTTATGATCATATACAGTACGAGTTGTGATACTACCCAAATTGCTGACATTCACAATATGTGTGCACAAGTGTGCATTACAAATCCCAACCCACAAATGCAGATTGACCTGAAATATGCATACAGGTATGCAAAGACTGCTACTATGAATGCTTCAGTATTAATGTAATACCCACTGTGGCCTTACCTGGATGCTCCTCGACTGTGAAATCTGTGCCACCCACCTCTATGACATATGTCGTCATGGTTTCCTAGGAAGCGGTGGCTGAACCAAGGTTTGCAAGGAACTCTTCAGAGGCTGAGAGTGGTGCTTGAGTAGCAGGCCTTCCACCTGTGCCAGCATGGTCTCTGGCCACAGCTGCAGCCCTTTGCTGTGCATTGTGGATGAGGTTTGTGGCATGGTGTTGGACCTGTTCATAGCTCATCTCCCAGTAACCCACATTGTTGACATTTGCTACCACTTCTGCCCACAGAGCAGTGTACTGCTGATGGTTTTGTTGGCTCATTCCCAACAGTACCCAGTGATGGAGTCTGAGGGCATCAATGATTGCAGTGGTCTTTACTTCTGAGAAGGGTGGGTTTCATCTTCGGTACATCCCACCTGAAAGGCATGAACATGAGAACACATCACAGAACTGCATACATTGGCCACCATTTTGTACAGACCCTACACATCGACTTTTGCCAGCACTATCCAGCGCAAACACCCACATCATACCCCTGTCATCTTTCAGCACAGTCTGTGTGTGGGTATCGGCAACATACTGGCATTACATCATGCATTGGCCCCATGATCCTGATGTTTCACATTCCCCCAATGAGGATCATTAATGTGCATAATTCTCTGTTCATCATTCACATCACACAGCACATGCAGCAGTTGGGGACATCACAGAGGATCTAGCAGGCCATCAAACATCAACTGTACACCTATAGGCTATAAGCCTAACCCTCTAGCTGGTTTCAGACATACTCTTCAGGAGTGACCTCACTTTGGCATGAAAGAGAATCACAAACTCCATATTGCTGGGACTGCTGCATGAGTGCAAGTCATGCTCCACTTTGTTAACTCACACTCATAACCCTCCACCTGTTGAGTGACCTGAACTGGTCTTGTTGGCAGCTCAGATGTGTGCCCACACAATCACCCTGTGATGGAATGGGCACCTTGTCCACATCAGGCAGGGTAGCTATCTACACTGTAACCTGGTTAACTGGATGGTTAACAGCACATATACCCTTGGATACACCTATGTCCCTGTTTGATGGGGACATCAGCTGCTGCCTTGTGTACACATGGGCTAACATGTGGCCTAGGCATAAGGCTGGTCAGTGCCCATAGCCTAGTAACCTCATATGGTAACAGGAATACCAGAAATGGAGTGACTGCTGTGACAGACTGTGTAGGTATTTGTCCACACACATCACTGCCATTGACTGCTGGGTGTCCCCTATGCACAAGGTTACAGTACCATGACATCAAGCCGACATCCCACAAATATGTGAGTGCTAATACTGGTGTATGTGGACATCCTTGGGACATCTGAGGTACACAATAACAGAGAGCAGTGCATATGTGTTGTAGGGTGACCTCCTCATAGGTGTCTGACATCTGCTCTACTCTGATGTTTGCAGAATATGTACATATGCCTGACACATGTAGACTCTGCTGCAAGACAAATGTGTATTTCTGGACATCAGTTGGACAATACGCAATGATTGTCCACAGAGTTTGGGGAATGTGTCTATGACATGCCAGACCCCTGTGGCTACAGTAACGGTACATGAATATTAGGTACTGTATCCATTCCCTTAATTTGTATGCTCAGTATGTATGCACTGCTGCTGAGCCAGAGCCAGCATCCCCACATTACTACTACCTATAACCTGCTGTCCTGCTGCAGGGACTCACCAGGTATGCTAGCCATTGATGTCAGGCAATCAGATACAGGTGTGGAGTACACACTCACCTAGCCAGAGTACATCAGGAATGGTTAGGGAGACCTGGACAATCTGTGAAGTAATCCTGTATGACACTGGTAGACCAAGAGAGGCTCAATGACAGCACATGATATGATATGCCAGCGGTATCCACCAGTATGCACTGTCAGTGTGACACCCCTGCACTGGCCCAGTAATCTAGGAGCCACAATCTTCACCACTAGGCACCAGTGAGGGACATACACAATGGGAGAATGACAAGTACACACACAGTACAGCACAAGTACTCTTCAGAGCACACAGAGATCACAGTCAGTCTGAGGCTGGTTTCTCCCTCTCTTTCCAGATCCCCAATAAGACACCCCACTGACACAGCTATATGCTTACCATCTTAGCAGAGCGGTCATGCCAGAACTTCCATCACCTTCTCTGTCTGATCAGTGCTTCATGTCCCTGCCCAAGTAGCTGACACACACACTTTGAGATTTTATTTATAAATCACACACACATACAGTCCTGGGAAAGAATGGCTCAGATTCACTCGCTATGGCCTCTTCTGCCCAGACTAAAAGGTACTACTCACTGCCACAGTCCAACTCTGTATCATCTTCTCTAAGGCCCTTACCAAACGGTGACTAATCACTATTGTGTGATGTACCCGTTATCCAAATGGTAAGTGTGACCAATACAAAGGGTATTGGAGTGGCCTATACAGTGTCACCAAATACATATGCAAGTACTTTAAGAGCTTGCTTAGTTCTATACAGACCAGCCACAATTACAGTGTTTACCGATATTTAATAATAACTAATAAAGGAACAAGGCAATACTCAATCAATACAGTAACTACAGAGTTCAGACTCACAGGAAATATTTTAAGACAACATTACAGGACAGTCTGAAATAAATACAGCAAACATATAAAGTAATCATTACTATATTCACATCTATATGTCAATGATTTTGCCTATTCACTAGTTCCTTACTATTAGCAAGGCAAATTCAGATGAGTGAATGTTGTCAGATACATAGACACATACAACATGCACAGGCCTTTCACTGAGACAGATCTGAAATTAATAATCAACATTAGTGCTGGGTTAGCTCAGATTACAGCAGTCTTTGTCACCTGCCTTCACTTCCCATGCTAACAGCAACTAACATAACTTTTAACATCTCTGTGTTAGAAGTACATATCTGTCTGATGTTTGTGTAGAACTGGAAGTCATAACACAGTTACACATTTTACATTTTCAACTTAGTAATTATTTATGTTTCAAGACAATACAAAAACCTCTAGCTGTGGACATCTATGTCAACTTGTTGCACTGAAATTGAGGTAACACATTCATAAAACAAGTTCAGCTTATTTTCTTGTTGTTTTGCAACTTATTTCTGTATGTTCAACTCTTTGTGCATCAACTATTAATACATACATTTGCACAGGTAATACTTTATATACATTTCTGTCCTTTTCTACTACGGTACACTGTGGCTGCACTCTTAAAGCTCAGTCATACCTCACTACCTCTTAGAGCAAAACATGTGGACAAAAAAAGAAATAACCTTGACATGGCAAAGGGCCAAAAATTGTGACAATTTTTAAATATTGCTCTTACAAACTTAGACAGTTGATAGAATAACAGGTTTTGCATTTGCATGACTTTTCTGAAGAATATGACATCTGACATTCAAATGTGTGCTATTTCTTTATGATTTCAGTCTTTAATGATTTGCCAGTGGTTTGCCAGAAATAACACAACTATATGAGAATATGAGTAAAAATATGAGACAAATGTGGCCATTCTGCAAAAATCTGGACAGTTGAGAGGTATGAGCTCAGTACATAACATACAGTTCAACACACACTTCTGCACCAATTGTTTAATACCCACATAACATATATATTTCTCTTACATTTGTAAGACAAGCATATGTATCACATTAATATTCACAAATGACATATGATTATTTTCAACATTCCAGTTATCTGGGCTGTCAGTGTCACAGTCATTACTGTATAACAGACAAGCCAGTAGTAGTCATACAGTATGTGAGGTGTCCCTTGCTGGGGTGACTCAGGGGCCAGAGCTGTGATCTATGTCAGGGCAGACAGAGCCATCAGGGATGGCCGTAGGTGCTGGACAGCAGACTAACAGCAACATGTCAGTCAGGAAGTGTTGTTGAGAGCTAATGTTTATTTCCCATGGCTGTATCCCCCCATCTACATTCCATTACATGCTTAATTGTATGACATACCTTCTATAGTGTTGTACTCCTTTGTCAGAAGAAATCCACTTGTACCGTTGTAAAGAACTGCAGTCTGTCTTCATGAAGAAAGTGTCAGACCTGTTTCTCATAGGCAGCAGCTTGCCTTTTGCAGGTAATGCTCATGTACAGGTGGTGGCCTGTGCACCAATCTGTGGCTCCCATTTGCTAATTTCATGCAGAACAGCTGGGTTGCCTTTCAGTTAGCCAATCGCATGGCAACACAGTCCTATAATTAAGATCTTCATGTGGGCCTTGCCCCTTTTCCTTGCATGTGAGAAGGCCATTATCAAGGCATGGGTGCTACAGCATCACAGAGGGTAGGTGGAAATATTGTCCATTGTTTGGATTGATGTGTCATGTCCACTGTTTGCATGCTATGTCTGGTCATTGTTAACAGACTTTCATATTCTGTAGCACTGTACTGTGTAAATGTGTGTTGGCGTGAGTAAGGAGACAAGCAGATGTGAGTGTCATACATACTTTTCTATCTGACTGTGCATGCTGCTACAGTTGATGATGGTCTGTCAGCTGTATATGTTTGGAGGGGAGACTGTGACACTTGTCTCTTAAAACCTGAACACCCCCCCAACCCCTTATGTTTGGCTGTTGTGTGGATGCCTGCTGTAGGTGTTTGCAGCAATGATAGACCTGTAGCAGGAAGCTGGACATACTGCTGCATGCGTAGCAGACTGCAGGTGTTGCATTCTGGCCAAAAGTCAGACTAGGGATTATGAATACTTTGGGGGAGAGCAAGCTGCTACTGTCAGTGATGGTGCAGTATCAGCTGCTGTGTCACAGCATGGCCTGGTTGAGGAAACTCACAACAGTCTAGGTGAGGCATGTGCCTGTGGTGCATATGTTACATAATAGTGCCATCCAGAGAGTGTTAGGAAACAATTAGTACACATATTTATAATTGTGAAAAGTGTCCCACCCTGCAGGCCTTTAACGTGCTACTGTGGGTGGCAGTGACTGCTGTAGGAGCAATCAGTTTTGCTGGACATTGCAGGGCTCAATTATTCCTATGTTGTATTGCCATGAATGTAGTTGTCATGCCACAGACTGGGCTGTGGGCCAGGACTGTGGGTACCTAGATGTGACAGGTGCTAGAACTGTAACAGATGGAGCTACCAAGTCATTATTATGTCAGGTGTATTTGTAAGACATATGTGCATACATACAGTGTGTAACACAGGATTAGCATTGACATGTGTTTTCTGATGGGTATGATATGTGACACTGAGCTGTCTGTAATGCTGTTGTAACCCCAATCTGCACTGCCTTGTCAGTATGTGAGCACACACAGTAGGTTTTATGAGGACCCTGCCATAAATAGGGGGAACAACTGTGGATATTCAGCAACAGTCTGTGGAGTTGTCAGCTCTACCTGATATTGTAGGCCTCCCGTACATCTAGCAGCATTTATTTGTCTGTGTACTGGTCCTATGTCTGCATCTGACCCCCAAGTACACTGTGATTTGGACCACTATATACAGGAGTAGTGTGTGACTGGTAATCAGGATATGTTTGTAAAAACAGCTGACATACTCCAGATGGCAGTTGGCTTATTGGTATGTTGTTCTGACTGTGGTTCAAATGGTTCTAGGTTCAAAAATAAATTGGCAGTGATGTTTGTTTTCCCTCAGGTTACATCCCTGTAGTGCATGATATATTTACAAATGCATCAGTAATTCCCCAGAGCTGATTTGGTGTAGTGGTGTGTTGCTGCAACTCTAGTTCATAAGTTCCTGGGTTTGGTAGCTTTGTCTTTTTTTCCTAATGTTAGATGACTGCACTGCATGATACATTTACAAAAGAAGCATTAAATGCCAACAGCTGGTTTGGCTTGGTAGTGCATTGCTTTGACTCTAGTGCACAGGGTCCTGGTGTGACACTTGGAAGGGGTGTCTTTTTTTCCCCTAATGTTAAATGACTGTAATGCATGATATATTTACAAAAGCAGTACTGTGGCTCAATGAGATTGAGTGATTAAAGTGGTTTTAATCAGTTTTAGTTGGTTTACGTGGTTTTGTGCAATGCTAAGTGATGCCAAGTGGAACTTAGTCCTGATTAGCTTCACTTAGTGGTGCTTATTCCCACTTAAACTTGCACTGATTCCAAAAAAAAAAAAAAGAGGTGATAAGAAAATGGTGAAATGGGAGTAAGCAGGGGAAAAACATTATGAAAGGCAGCTAGGGATGAGCAGGATGGGTGTAGGAAAGGACCATAGCTCTCCATTTCTTGTGCAGCAACAGCTGTGAATGATGTGGACAATTTGGAATTTAGACCCTCACACCCCATAGGGAGGGGTGTGGGTGACATACATTTGTTGAGTAATTCAAGGGTAAATTGAACAAAATCAGTGTACGTGGGGGGTGAAATGGAGAGATATGTGTGGGAAGAGATTGTTTTGTGGGGACAGATGCCCTTTTTTTTTCAAAGTGAGAGTGGGATGTTGGGGAAGGGTTGTAGGTACATTTGGGGTGGTATGTTGGGTAGGGGAGGTTGCTTTTGCAGACAGACAAGACAGACAAGGCAGCAGACAGGGGCAGTATATGACACATGGGGGGGGACACCTTGGACAGGGAGGGTAGTTGGGAATCAGAGGGTCACATGTCAGATGGAAACAGTGGGACTGAGGTCCCCACACATGGGCAGTCACCACTGCCCCTTCATGGCCTCAAAGGTGGCTGTGCTGGGGGATGAATGATGGGGCCAGCCTGCCCCTCGAAGTGTACCAGTCTGCCCTTGGTCTGGCTCAGACTGACATCCAAGGCCCTCTGGATGACCCTGTGCACCATACCTCTGAATTGATGTCAGGTGACAGGGTCCTCTCTGTGCCCACGACGAGGGTCTGGGGATGGGCCCCATCCCCTGATGCGGTTCCACCTGAGGTTGTGCAGGACCAGTGGAGGATGCAGTTCGAGGTTGGGTCCCAGCACTGGGACCCAGACCCACAGTCAGATGAGGTGAGACAGGAGGATTCGGTGGGATCTGCTACCCACACGTGCTATGGTGCTGAGATTTTTCAAAGTGTATTGGTTAGTGATGAACAAAACATTTCAACATTAGCTATAACAGCATGCATGGGTATTCCAAATAACCCAGAACAATAGAATTAGAAAAACTGCATGGCAAACAGAACACATGCATAAATAGAATAACAGTCATTATTGTAGCGGCATGCCAGTAACAGATACGGCAACAGACTACCAACAATGGAATTTGAACAAGTTGCAACCATTTAAATATATGAACAATAATAGAACACAAGTCCCAACATTAGGTTTTGAGAACAACATACCCGTAGTTTAAGAATAATAATTATTGATGCAGATAAAGGGCGGGGGGGGGGGGGACGACAGTCCATTACTAACTGTATAGGCTTATATTTTTCACAACAGTACTGCTCAATACTCAACAGGTCTCCCCTCACTTTACATCTACCTGAGGCCTATAGTTACTGTAGCACATACATACCTGTTAATCTGTTTACCTGGAATGCTATGGGGCAAGCTGTGACAACTCTAGGCACATGAGTAGAGGGGACTCGTACATGTCAAGGTTACATATATGGCTAATAAGGAGGAATAGTTTAACAAAGTCCGCTTGATAACTGTTTTTTTACTCAGTTTTTGCTATGTATTAAATGTCTGACTGATCCAAGTGAAGATTTTAACATTTTATAATACTTTATCAAGTAATCTCACCCACAAAAGTATAAAAAAAAAAAGTTCTGCTTCTGTCACTTTCTTCAGTTTTGGCATATGATAACTTGATTACACCACCTCTCTGATACAATATAATATATTTGTCTACCTTGTAACCCCTAGGTGTGTACTTCCTTCCTCAAAAGTATTTCATAACCTACAATACCAAACATATAAATACTTTTACAATTCTGCAAGTTATAGGAATGCATTTTAAGTTAAGATGAAGCATTTTCAGTTTCTTGTAATATACTTAACCCTTATTTTTTTAAATCTATTGGATGTCAAGTATACTTTTAAAGGTGATCTGTTGAGCAAATCCTTTTGCTTTAGTATCCCTATCTAACACCGCTTGTTGTTTAAAATCTTTAACACAGTTTCTTGGTACATATGTGTGAATCACATTCAGCTTTGGAAACTATTTATCACCAGTGAACATTGCAAATTATTCACCTTGCTGGAATTTTGCTCTTATATAATACCGCATTTAGTGTAAGCATGTAACTAGAGCCTCAATAAACCATTTAAACTCACGAAAGGAAATGGGTGCTGTCTAGTCTATAAGCTTTTCATTTCAGTTATTTTGACTTGCATGAATGAGGTACATCTGCATCAGCATTGGTTTGCAATGCATATGAGACTAGTCTTGCTTTGAAAACATATTTATTTATGTATTAATCATAACATTGCTGTAGATACATATCTTTTTAACAGTTCCATCAAAGTAACCTGCCCATTTTTTTAAGACTTTAGCATTGGTATAGTTTTGAAACTATTAGTCTGAAAATTTTGATTAGTATTAGGCAACTGATTTTTAGAATTCAAGTCAGCATCAAGACCCTTCACGTAACCTGGTCCAAAAGGTTTTGACCAGACTCTATAGTAAAAATTAAAGGTGATTTCTTTACATGTTTTTTCAAAGAAAACTGTTACCACTGTTGGCAGTAACCAGGGCATCTACCTTCTATCCCATATATGTTTTCAAACCAGTCATGTAATCTTCAGGTTCTGGCGCATGTTCGTTTAACCATAACATAACCTTACATATTCTATACTCTTCATCTGAGTGACACTGCAGCTTGCCAATCTAAACAATATATATTTTTAAAGTAGGTATGCAGGAGACACTTTTAACTACCCTCTCTATGATCTACAGTCAGTACATTGTTTCACATTAGTCCTTGCTTAGCTACTTGTCTGCTCCCTGCACAGAGTGTATAATGTCACTTCTAAGGTGAGGCTGTTTACTCACACCCATTTAAATCTGCCTTTGGTTTTGTCACCTTTTCTATTATACTGCTGTTTTTTTTTCCTGCAAACTTTCTTAGGATAGCAGAACAGCCTACAGTTATAGCATTTCATATATTTTTTTTTAATTTGCAGTCATGCGACTGATGATTTTGTGTACATCTGTTATGTCATATTGTCATAGCTTTTTGCAGACCATTCAAGTGTAAGTTATTTATACTATATTAGATCTGAACTCTTGCCTTTCTACTAAAAACTTCAAGCCACAAGATTATTTAAATCCAGCATATAATAAAACATAATAACATGACCTTTTCCAGTACTGGTGCATTTCAAACTTAAACCTTTCCTGGCCAGTAACCACTTCGGAATGGATGTATCATCAGTTCTCCTAACTGTTCTCACTTGCAACATTTCTTCACAATTATAGCCCTGATTTCCTCAGCCCGAGATTTAATTTACAAATGTTGTTCTATAACACTTTGCCTAGGAAAAATATTATTTTCCATCACAAATTAGCTCTTCATATGTTCATATATTTTATTGTCTTTAAGCTATATACTTGCATTCCAACAGTCCAACTGACTTTGTTTTCTTTGGTACTTCAGTACCACTGGCAATAAATAAATTAGACATTACTACTTCACAGTATTTCTACAGATTTGAATAAGAGTGAAAAATGGAGCAAAAATTATACCGCTATAGCTTTCCTCGAGATTATTTTATTTATTTATTTATTGATGCAGAGGACAGGAAGAAATGTAAACAGATGATCCACTGTGGTGACCCCTATCGTGAACAGCCAAAAGAAGATGATGAATTATTGATATTTGATTACCAGGAAAATCCCACTGGGTAGATCCCATTTTCAGAGGAGGTCTAGGAAAAAATCTCCAAAGTGTTGCAAAACTTAAAAAAAATAATTTTACAATCTTCAAAAATAATAATCTTCAAAAATAATACAAAAACATCTACATTTTAAATAATTATACCAAATTAGAAATAATGGTTTCTTATTTTCATAGGTTCATACTAGGCTAGTGACCACCAAGGTCTTTACAAGCTTACCCATGCAACTCAACCCAGTTTTGTCCCAGAGTTCCTTGGATGCCTATATGGTGGGGTATGTTAGCAAAGAGATAGCTAAGGGTTATGGGTGAGTATTTTAGTTGGGGATTAATTTCCTTATTATTGACCTCTACCCATCAAAGATATGGGGCCCAGGTGGGGGGAGGAATTTGCAATTTCCTATCCAATGATCAAGTTTTCTACTGAACAGGGTCAAGGATGAACTTTGCTTGACATAGATACAGAGCTTATTCCATGGTATGGGAATCCTTTGAGACACATATTATTCCATCCAGTAAATTCCATTTATGTTGTAGACAAAATTCAGGTCCTTGGATCTAGTGTAAGCAGTGTTATTTGTCTTGCGGATGTGCAAGAGATCCATCTGCGCTGGATCGAGGATGCCTTATATGCTAAGCACAGATTGCCTCTTGGTTATCTGTAGGAGACTGAGTATAGAAATAGTTCCTTAAGGAAATCTTTGTAGGGCAGGGTATTCATACCCTGGATTCTTCTGGTGAGTAACCTTTGAGGGTGCTTCAAATGTTGCGAGTGCCTTGCTAGGTACATGCCAAAAGAAGCATTGTACTCATTGCACTCATTGTGTGCAATGATTTGTCTGCTAAGGGCTGAGTACAGTGATATTATTCCTTCCTTGGACCTGGATGCCATACCCTTGCTTAAGAGTTGGGCAACACAGAATTATTTTCTTATTATCTTGGCTACGTGTTGGTTAAATGCCAGATTACTGTTTACATATGTCTACATATGTTCCCCAGATCCCTAACTATTGGGTTAACTCTAAGGGGTATTTTAGCAATGAACTAATTAGCTTGGATGGGCACTTTCCCAAAGGACACTATAATGCATTTCTTTGCATTGAGTTTTAATCCATGGTTTTTGCATTAGTCATTTGTTTGTGTTAGACCCTCTTATAGGATTTACTGTCATCTGCGAAGTTGGTGAGGTAGAGGCATTTGACATTATCTTTGGCTTCCAAGAAGTAGATGCAGAACAGGAGGTGCCCAAACACAAAGACCGGGGGGTACTCTACTGGTGACTGGTCTTTTGCTGGATGTGGTCTCATTGATCCTGACTACTTGGTTCCTAACTGTGAGTCAGCCGGCAATCCAGCAGGTTATGTAGGGACTTATCCCTAGTTCTAGGAGTTTGTTAACAATACCAGAGTAGGGTATTGTATTGGATGCCTTGGCCAGGTCAGTGTAGGAGGTATGCACCGTTTTCCCTTCATCCATAGATATGGTGACCCTTTTGAAGAGGTCTAGCAGGCTAAGTAGGCAAGACCTTCCTTTAGCAAAGACAAACTGGGACTGGTCCACTGTCTGTAGGTTGCCAATATCCTTGTTGATCATGCCTGTAATAATGTGGTAATTAATAATTAATTATTAATAATTTAATAATAATAATAATAATAATATTTTGATAATCCATGATAATGCTTTCCTTTGCATATTACATGTGATGAACTGATGGGTCTGCAGTTCCTGGGTCAGTTGATGGTCATCCCTTATAAAGAGGGATGTTTCTTGTGGCCCTCCATTCATCTGGCATTATCCTGTTTCAGGCTGTAGTTGAAGAGCATTTCAAGTTGTCCTGCTTGGTCATGTTTTAGGCTATTTAAAACCAACCAAGGATATTGTTGGTATGCACTGAAGTAGTGTTTTAGGCCTTAGTGAGCACCTCCATGACCTGCTCCATGTTGATAGTTGGGGGAGGGGGGTATGTATGAAGGGATTTCATGGAGGTAGTGAAGCTAAATTTATTAACCAGTAGATTTGTTATGTCACCCTGGTCAATAAAGGCTGTGCCATTTACCACCAGTTCTGCACACTGCTGAGTATTACCTTTAAGATTCCTGACATAGCTGAAGAAGGCCTTGTGATTGTCCTTAGCCTGTGAGGCTATCCTGATCTTGTAGTTGGACTTAATGGGCTTTATTATACCTCTTAGTTTTTTTGTTTAGTTGAATCAGAGAGCTGTTGTCTCTGTGAGAGTTGCTCTTTCTGATTTTGGCCATGACTTTTTTTTTCTTTTGTTATATAGACGGAAGGTAAGGATTCCATCAGTCTAGTTTGATTTTGGTGTTAGATCTGGACTTACTTCTCAGGCTGCAGGCTCAATGCAGACATTTACATGTTTGTGCAGGGTTTCTGTAAATAATTCTGCATAGGTATCTGTGTTCACAGTGCTTGGTGGAGCCATGGATTTTTATAAGCAGTTGCTAAATAGACAGGTTTAGCTGGGTTTTCTGGGTTGATTTTTATTTCAAGGGAGACAATGCTCCAACTTGAACAATGAGGACTTGATGAGGGGGTGGGGGCAGTGGAATGTTTTCCCATGTTGGTACTAGGCCCAATATATTTGAGCCTCTGGTTGAAAAGTGCACTATCTGGACCACGTTGTTTGCGTTGATAAAGTCTAGGACACATTTTGCATGTGAGTTAGAGGCATTGCACATTTCCCAGTCTATAGATGGTACTTAAAGTCTCCCATGAATAGGGCATTTAGTTAGAAAGTGATAGCCTCCAGAAGGTCTAGTTAAGAGTTGTGAGCTTCATTGGTCATAGCACATTGTAGGGAACGTTGTCTATAGAGACTTGGATGTAGATGAACTCCAGTGCATCATTCTGTTTAACTAACTAAGTGTAGTATTTGATGCTAACATAGATTAAGATACCTCCACCTTATCCCCTGTCTGTGCTGCTGTTGGTCTAAATGTGTGGAAGACACTGCCTTTCACTGCCAGAGTACTTTCTGCAGCTTTAAGCCAAGTCTCGGTAACAACACAGATGTCTACATTGTCCAGAGTGAGAAGAGCTTGTAGGGTGTTTAGTTTCTTGTTTAGGCTCCCACCAATACCTTAAGCTGTTTTGAGTGTTTTTTTTTTTTTTTTTTTTTTTTTTTGCAGTGTTGATAGTTTTGACATTTTGACATTGCCTAAAAAAGGGTGTAAGGGGTTAGATAAAGTTTTAACGAATATCCAAAAGCTTAGGTTGGAGAGGTGCAGATCATCCTTGGCAAAGCAAATTGGTCTGTTAACCATGTCTTCCAAGCTGAGCAATATTGGGTTTGCCTGGATAGACACCAGAAACTAAGCCTATTAATAAAATCAAACATTTTTGTTCATACTGTAGCATCATCCTTGGTGAAGGTAGAATGCTGCTTAATGCAAGGCAGCTACCTGTCTGTGACACATATTTAGAGAGCTCCATAATGTCTATTTTCATCTACTCCAGTAAGGTGTACCTCTGGTCATTTACACCTACAAGAACTATGATAAAATCATATTTGCACCTGTGGTGCAGAGCACATGTGTGATATTGTGGAGCCGAGCTTCAGATAGGTAACTAACCATTATCATCCCCTTGTCCAGCCTGGTGAGAAGATTATCTGTGTCTCATACAATACAATACTCTATGACAAGAGTACCAGGTAAAGTGTTTGCTTACCTTATGTCCTTTCTTCTTGTGGGATCATTGGGTACAGGCATATGTGTGGTGTTAAGTGTTGATTTTGGTGTGTGCTTTAATATTTGCTAAGGGTAGGTGTTGCAGCTTGACTGCTTAGGAGGTCCTTGAGATTTGGAGAGGTTTATTTTAAGTGACTCAGCAAAAAGGTTTATGTGCATGGTGAGCGGTACCTGTGAAGGATGAAGTGTGTGTGTTTTGACAACTTTCATTGTAAGTGAGATTTTTGCCTTCAAAGAAGGTATGTATGTACATCCCTCACAGTATGTGTTAATTACTTTAAGGAGTAGAAGGTTGCCTGAGTCCATGAGACAACTGCTACATTTTTTCAGGATGTTTGTATCTATCAAGCTAGCCAGAAAGACACAGGAAATTGCATACCCATGTTTTCAGAACCTATTTTAGGACTGGGCTATTATGGTTAAGGATCTTGGCTTTACAGAGGTCACCGGAGTAGTGTTTAGAATAAAGACCAAAAGTCCTCTACACAAAGCCACAAGGGAAGACTCCTAGCCAGCTGACAACTGCTTCATACAAGTTATCCTTGTATTATTACTGTATATAATGTGTCTACTGACTCATTTAAAATGTTAGTGCACATCTCCCTGAAACTGTTTCTGCACATTAACTTCCTCCCTGCCACCCCCTACTCCCCCCTCCATACACAAACCTCTAGCTCCTGCATTCCTTTCTCCTGCCTTATCAGTACACTCTCTATACCTTCCTTCTGCCTCCCTTTGCTAATTAAATTTTCCTTGCCTTCAGCATAAGTATGTCACTCCTGTCTTATCACCCCTGCCCTCCCCGTATAATATCTGTAGTCATGCTGAACTTCTTTCTCCTCTGTCTCAAAAAGGGAAATTTGTGATATCTTCAAAGTCTCAGAAAAAAACAGGTCTGCAACCTATACTGGGTTCAAAACAAACCAAAAAAAACTTCACGGTGTGGATGGTGTGATGTTCATTTCCTAAATTATGTTATGCACTTTGTTCACTTAGTAAAAATCGAACTGTAAAACATACAAACTGTAAAATGCAGATCCCCATGGCCTTAGTGCTTTATTTATTTATCACTGTATTTCCAGCTTAGCAATTATTTTTAAGTTTTTCATCCTACTTAGGTTTTCAGGTGTATATCTATACACATGGTCATCCATATTATAATTGTTTTTTGACATACAAACCTGATGCGATATTTATCTGATATGAAAGCGATCTTTTTTTAAAATGATTTATTTTGGTAGATATCAAGTGTTATATATTTTTGTTAGTCAATAAGTCATTTTTAGTTAGCTAGTTTTTTAATTAATAAAGTATTGGATTAGTCGGTTAGCCTATATAAAGTGCTAGTGAACTGGTCTAAAATTGTAATTTGTCTGTAGCTTTTCAGTTTTGGTTTTAGGTAGCACAGTCACTGTTTACACTATGATGTTAAGGGGAAGGGGGAATTGGCTAAAGGAATGATTTACTCCTTTTATTGCTCTTAACAGAACCACCTTCTGTAACTACTCCCTTGCTCCAAACAACGTGATTCTGTATAAATAAGGAGTGTGTTTGAGACTTTTCATTATACGCAACCAGGATCGCTTGTTTGTGTGTTTCAATAAAGGATATTCCATTTTTAACTCAGCTGTGGACTACCTACTATTTTCTATTCGATTATTTTGCAGCGCATATTTTACAGTTATATTTTACAGTTTGATTTTTATTACATGAACTAAATGCATAACATAATTCAGGAAGTGAACATCACACCCTTCACACTGCTAAGTTTCTTCTTGGTTTGTTTTTTTCTTTCTTTCTTCTCTTTCACTAACCTCTCACACCTAGAGCCACTCATTCAGTGTCTCTCCTCTACACTTTCCTCCTCAAATACCTAACTCCACTATCTATGGTTGCTTTCCTTTCTTTTCCTCTTCCTTTTAACTACAGCCAAAAAGTCTTCTAAAACTGTCCATTCTGCTTAATGATTGTTTCTTGTCACTCTCGCCCCCACGTCGTATCAGGATCAGACCACCCCCATGCCACATTCCCTTGATCTCGCTAGCAATACCAAAAGTGAAAGTATCTGTAATACCTGCCCTACACTCCCATAATGCATTGTATCATTTAAAAGATATGTTGTTCTCTTCCATGCTTTATCCACCCCAAGATCTAGGAGAACCCCATCTCTCTCCTGCGGTGATGTGCAGTCAGCTGTGAGGTAATTCCTTGACTATAAAACCTCTGTTAATATTCTTTGTAGCATTTTTAATTAAACTGTTATAGTACACTGTATGTTTTAATTTGTTGCATCTTTGATCAACTGTGAGCTGTTTTCTTGTACCCAAGTTGACGATTTTCCACTGTATTTTCATTCTTTATTTTGTCACTGCTAGTTAATGAGTGTGGCTTCTAGCCATTACTGCAGCATTGTTAGTTACTTAAGTGTTCCTTCTGGCTTACATTCCCATTTGTTGTAAGGTGCTTAACAAGCTTCTGGCATGCTTGCTAAGTTTTCATTAATGATATCCATAAAGAAATGTTAACTTTTAGCGTGTCCCTCTGTGTATCTTATCTAGCCCTTTCTAAATGTTTTGACATTGTAAGAACCTCGCACTTAACATGGGCTGTGCGAAGCATCTTGTTGTGAGTACCTTATTAAAAATGAAACATGTAAAACCCATAGTGTTTCTATGCATCAAGTCAAGGGTTGTACCTTGTATCTTGTTGCGACTACCTAATCTAGGATAGAACCTCTAAACCAAGAAATGTTTCAATCCCCTCTAGCTTGGGCATCTATTTAATTTACTATATTTCCTATGCTTAGCTTCTGGCTTGTAATTTCACTCATCACACATGGGTTGCTCTGTATCCCAAAGTAATCCTGCAACCCTCCTTGTATTACTGTGCTGCCATAATAAATTAGAAGCAACTAATAAACAATGCGCATGCTTCTAACAAGTGCCTAGCCTAGAGATTACCCGGGGATTAGTCTATATGGATTCCCTATAACTCACTTTGACTCTGTTTTTGTAGTGGCCTTGGATATACCCAGTAGCCATCTGCCAGCTCCTGAAGTTAAATGCCTAACTAACAAAGCGTCGACCGTACTGTTGCTTAATGTGATTTTATTTTATTTTTCTATTACCTTTAGTTCTCTAGTAGAATTTGCTCTGCACTGAAGTCATTGAATGTTACTTGAAGTTCATGTTCCTGATTATATTACAATATTATACACTATTAATCACTCTTAATGTAGCCAAATGCTGTTGAATTGTATGTGAATTTGCTTTGCTATAACAACCTCGACTGGAAGAGTTTAGAATACTTACTGCATCTCTGGTCTAATCTACCTCTTCTGACCACCTCATCCCTGCTCTTTTCTTACTCCGTATAAATTTATTTATTTATTTATGATTTGCTTACTGGGAAATACCAACTTGGAAAGGGACAATTTTCAGTGGAAGCCTGGAGAGAAGTGCTCCAGATGCATGTCTTCATAATTTGGGAGGTAACCGGAGCGCCCAGAGAAAACCCACATCAATGAAGGGAGGACATGCAAATTCTGCATAGAAGTGGTGCTGAGAATCAAACCTGAGAACCTCTTGCTGTGAAGGACCAATGCAAACCAGTGCACAACTGCTCCAGCCAAATAAATACCTCTGTATTATTCCCTGTGCTAACTACCCCTCTCTCTTCCTGCCTTACACTACTTGCTTTTACTTCCTACGTTTTCTTGATTTGCCTTAGCCCTCTTCTCCACACTTACCTTTTCTGAGGTTAAAGAGCCCTATACTTTGGCTGCCACCAAAATTCCTCTGAACCAAGCTAGAAGGGAAGACTCCTAGCCAGCTGATGACTGATTCTTACAAGTTATACCTGGACTATTACTGTATGTAATATGTCTATTGACTCCTTTAATATTTTAGTGCATACCTCCCCATACCTCTTTCTGCACTTCATCTTCCCCCCTGCCACCCCCCCACTCTCCACCCCATGCCCAAACCTTTAGCTCCAGCATTCTTCCTTTCACCTACCTTATCTGTACACTCTCTGTACCTTCTTTCTTCCTCCCTTTGCTAATTAAACTTTCCTTATCTTCAGCATAAGTATCTCACTCCTCTCTTCACACGCCTGCACTTCCCACATAATATCTGTAGTCATCCTGAACGTCTTTCTCCTCTTTCTCTAAACTCCCACACCTAGAACCATTCATTCAGTGTCTCTCCTCTACACTTTCCTCCTCAAATAGCTCACTCTGCTTTTTAAACTTTCTTTTCTCTTTTCTTCCCACTAACTACTGGCAAAAAGTCTTCTAAAACTGTCCATTCTATTTACTGATTGATTCTTGTCACTCTCACTGACTCTTTGAATCTGACTCAGCCCTCCCCCCATGGCACATCCCCTTGATCCCTTAGCCATACAAAAAGTGAAATTTTCTGTAATACCTGCCCCACACTCCCATAATGCATTGCACCATTTGAAAGGTATGTTTTCCTCTTCCACACTCTTTCCAACCCTAGATTTAGTAGAACCCCATCCCTATCCTGCAGTGATGTTTGTTCAGCTGTGAGGTACTTCCATGATTATGAAACCACTGTTAATATTCTCTGTAGCATTTTTAAGTAGACAGCTATAGCATGCTGTTAACATTCTATGTAGCATTTTTAACTAGAGTGCTATAGCATGCTGTATGTTTTAATTTGTTGCCTCTTTGAATGTCTATGAGCTGATTTCTCGTACCCAAGTTGAAGATTTTGCACAACATTTTTTGTCTTAATTTTGTCACTGTTAGTTAATGAGCGAGGCTTCTGGCAATTTAGCACTGCTAGTTACTTAGCATTGCTGCTGGCTTATATTTCTATTTGTTACAAGGCATTTAACAAATTTCTGGCATGGTTGCTCAGTTTTCATTAACAATATCCATAAAGAAATGTTAACTCTTAGAGTACCTATTTTGATTCCTTAAATCCTGAAGTCCCTTTAGATGTACTACAGCATCACCTGCAACAGCAGTTCCAGCAGCAATTACCTTGACAGTTGGAGAGGTTAAAGCACATGTATAACATCCATCAAACTTCTCCAACCAATGGAGTCAGAAATCAAATGCTCAGGCCCACCAAGGTGGCCAATTCAATCAACAGAACAGAAACTACAGGCACGAGAAGTGATCACAATAGGGAATCAGATGGTTAATGAGAGATATCAAGTGGAAAATACATGTGATACTTTAGTCAAGAATTCAAAAGGTGACTTTAATATTTATAATTATTCCAGTTTTCCTATTAATATGCTCTTTGAGGATCTTGGTGTTTGTGGTCTCACTTTTCTTCCAATGAAACATGCAAATTTTGCATTAATTATTATGGACTTAAAGTTGTATATTAGAAAGGTAAATTTTAATGTTTTGTTTGGTAATGATGTCGGTGCTGAAGTATTACATTATTTTAGAGTGTTCAGCACTTTTAATCCACCCATTCATCCTGTCTTGGCTTGTTTTGAGAAATTGTATGAGACTGACATTCAAAATTTAAGAAGTAAAAGATTGGAGGTAAATAGTAACCTATCTCCTGAAGAGAAAGAATAGCTAGTTGATCTGGGTAAACATAATCTGAGGATTATGAAGCCAGATAAGGGAGGGAGGTTAATTATTATGCCTTCGATCAAATATTTTCTATTTTATCTTCTTGTCTTATTTCTACCAAATGAAAATACCACAATGTTTTTTAATTATATATCTAAAGAGTTTCATATTACTGTCTGTAATAAGGCTTAAGCAATGTAATGTTTTCTGTTTTACATTCACCTTTTTGTAAATTGATTGTTAGCAACTGTCAAACTTTTTGTATATTTTTTGTAAATCTTTTAAAAATGTTTGTAATCTTTTTGTACTATTGTTATAGAGCTTATCTTCCTGGGTCTCCACTGAAAACGGGCTACTTGCCTAGCCGGACTTTACCTGCTTAACAAATGTAAAATAAAATAAATACATAAATATGTTTTAAGAATGTCTGAACTGTTGTCTGATGAAATTCATGAAAGTTCTTCATTAAACAAATTAAACACAGCATATAGAAGGATAAAAAGTGCCTTGAATGATATATTCATTGAGGGTCAAATAAATCTAGATGAGTTAAACTATTTACAAGTATTGTATCCCATTGTGCCAACTATTTTTGGGCTTCCAAAAATTCATGCAAAATTGGATAAACCCCCTATGAAGCCAATAGTTAATGCTAGAGGTTCTATAACTTATCCTTTAGCTATTATCTTGGATGAGAAGTTAAAATCTTTAGTAGTGGGTGAGACCCAGATTTGTAAAGACTCTTGGGATTTTTTATCAAAAATCAATGATTTTGTTTATAAAGATAATACTGCATTTGTTACCACTGATGTGAAAGATCTTTATAGTGTAATCCCACATAATATAGGAGTCTTAATTTTTACCAAATATTTGTATGATAAGGGGGTCTCACAGCCAAGGATCAACACCTATGAAATACTTTTGGAACTGGTTTTAAAGAATAACTTCTTAATGTTTGAACATAAGTACTACTTGCAAAAAACAGGTGGCTATGGTTTCACCATGTGGTGGGCTCATAGCTAATATAGTTATGGGGCAATGGGAGAAAAAGTTTGTGTTTAATTCTGTTAAAACTCTGGTTGCACCTTCAAAGTGGCACTGAAGATAACATGTGCTTGGAATTTATATGCACACACAGACTTAGAAATGCTTCTTAAAGGTACAGCAACCTGTTATTCTACACCCACCATGTTAACAATAGTCAGATTGTTTATTTAGATATTTTGTTAGAAAAAGTTAAAATTGGAAAGAGTTTTTGGCTAAAATCCATTGGAAGCCTAACTTTTCAAATACACACCTTCCTTATAATAGTAGTCACCCATTTTACTAAAAGCAGGTTGTTGTAAAAGGTCAGTGTGTTAGGGCAGCCTAGATGGTGTCAACATACGAGGTATTTCTAGATGAGTGTGACTTAATTATGGGTATATTTTTGGCACAGGAATATCCAAATAAAATGGTTAGTGAACTTATGTTAGAAGTAATTAACAAAAGGCAACATGAATTTTATATCCCTATTTTAGGCATGAAGAACATCACTATTAATCATCAGATGGGAACATGTCTGATGGTTATTCAAGGATATCCTGAGATATATGAGTTTAATGTAGCCATTTCTCATTTTGGCAAAGCTTCCTTTATTATGGTTTTTAGTGTTGATAGTTTAGCCATAAAGAACGTTTTAGAAAATAATTGGGTAATTTTAAGGGAAGATGGATTTATTGGACAGAGGGTGGGTGATAGACCAAAAATTGTTTCTAAAAAGGGCTGGAATCTTAAGTTTAGTTTAGAAAATATTAATAGTTTTTATAAAGATGGGTTTAATTTTAATTATAGGATGGCAAAGTGTGGGCACTGTTTGGCTTGTAAGTATGTTTTAGAGGGACAGGAATTTACCAATAATGCAAAGTTTTTGATACAGGGCGTTTCAATTGCCAAACAATAGGGGTAGTTTATGTAGCCCTTTGTAGGGCTTGTTCTGTATTTTATATAGGAAAAACCCAGTGTAAACTAAAGGACAGGATACTAGAACATATAAATGATATCAAAAAGAAACATGAATCAAATGCATTAACACAACATTTGTTTGAACACCCTAATCACACTTTTACATTTAGAATAATTGAAAAATTGTTGTTGGATGAATGGGGAGGCCCATAACCACTGAAACTGGAAAGGCAGGATTTACATTGGCAATTGTTTTTGAATGCTAGAGTGTGGCCAGGCCTGAATGATCAAATTTTTATCAATCCCCTTTTAAACTTAAAATATTTAAGTAGGAAATAATATGTATTGAATATTTATTAAAGTGTATAAATTAAGAGTGTGCGTGTGTTCATTTAGACTTTCCTTCAGATTCAGCAAGTCCTGCACAGTGTGCAGGACTAGTGCAAGAGCTCCAGCAGGTAATATGTCTGCCATGTGACCCAGGAATAAGCTGTAGAGATGTGCACGAGCGCTCCTGCACTAGTACTGCACGGACTCAGCTCCTGTATGCAAATTACCCCATTTGCAGGTGAAATCCATGCAAATGAGGTGAATTTGAGATCCAGGAAGCTGGTAGCCAGTCGTGCAGGACTAGTGTAATCTGCAGAAATGTACTCGGTTAGTAACCGGGTACATTTCTGCAAACTACAAAACGGAGCCATGACAGCTCCAAATAAAGGGTGGATATTATGTAGAAAGCATGCCAATGGCCAAATATATGGCCATTGGCATGGAAAACAGTTGCAAAAATAAAAAAAAAAAAACTTTTATTTTTTTTTTAGCCGATCTCGGCTGTTTAAGAGTATGGCGGCGGCACACAAATGGGATCAGGTGAAAAAAAAAAAAAAATATATATATACATTCTAACCAAAATCACTATTTTGCCATTATACGCAATGGCAGGCAGAAGACAACATGGCCAGTGAATAATGGTTGCTAAGGGGGGAGGCTCAGTGTGGGACCTGTAACTATGCATCAGCAGGAAATCCTATGCAAATGAGGGGAATGATTCTGAATCCCAGATTTTCCTTTCATGCCAGTAAGTACCAAACAGTGTAAGAGCAAGAATAGCTTGGTGCAAGCCTAGGAGTTAGCTGACATCATAGGGGATGGTGTCAAGTGTACTGTAAGTGGATTGGAGCCCTGTGGCTTGAGTTTGCCCTCAGCTTAGCAGTGCTAAGCAAGGGGGTGTGTCTAAGACTGCCTAACACTCTTTACATTGCCTAAGAGGGTGTACACTGGGTTTTAAAGGGAAAGAAAAAGTAAACCTGGAAATAGCAGCTCTATGATCATTTGAGCACTGTGTTTGTGCAGACTTAAACAGGAAAGCAATGGGAAGGGAAAACAGCAGTAGGAAGGTAATCTATGAGAACTAGCATAGCTGGCAGGTGAAATGTATCAGAATCAGCCAGTTACCCAGGCTGCAGTCCATCCCAGCCCAGAACACTACTATAAACTATGCAAACACCTTTCCCCTCTGTTTTTTCCCACATACTCTACACCAGCAGTGTATACAAGTGGGGGAATTTTAACAAACAAAAACAACAAAATGATAGGGGCTGCAATAGCTATCATTCATCAACATGTGGAAGAGGCTGAGGGTGGGGAGGATGAGAATGCTGTTGACCAACCCACAGTGAGGAGATGAGAAGAGTATACAGACCCAGGGTAACCTACCAGGGGCTACATGAGCTGGAGATAGTAGAGTACTATAGGGTGGACAGGGACTTCCTACAGCAAATTGTTGAGCTGTCCTGGCCATGGCTCACACACAGAACTAACAGAGGGGAACCCATCTCAATGGATACCAAGGTATTTCTAGGCCTAAGAATACTAGATACAGGTACCTTCCAAAGGCCAACTGGGGATATCATGGGGATCTCACAGGCATCAGCATCCAGGATACTCCACCATTTCCTGGATGCCATGTCAGCACATGCCGGTGAGCACGTATATTTCTCCAACACCTTTGAGGCGTTGGCCAGCAATATGCATCTCTTCCACCAAATAGCAGAATACCCTGAGGTAGTGGGTGCTATAGACTGCATGCACAAAAAAAACAAGGCACCACCTGGTGAGCAGGGTATGGTCTACATTAACTGCAAGGGCTTCCCCTCCATCAACTGCCAGGTCATGTGCGATGCCCAGGGCATAATAATGAATGTGTGTGCTGGCTGCCCAGGAAGCTATCACAATTCCCACATCTGGTATCTGACATGGCTGTACCAGAGATTTGCCAGTGGGGACATCCCTGGTGGTCACCTAGCGGGGAATGCTGGTTATGGACTGGAGCCATGGCTGATGACACCCATCAGAAATGCACACACACCCAAACAAGAACTCCCTAATGAGGCCCACTACAGACCAGAGTTGTAATAGAGCATGCGTTTGGGATGCTCAAGTTATGGTTCTGGTGCCTGGACACATCTGGTGGAGCCTTGCAGTACTCCCCAGCTACATGTACTCAAATTGTCATTGTATGTGCCATGCTACACAATATGATCCTGCGGAAACAGCTGCAGCAGAAACACTACAGGGCAGGGCCACACAGTCTCCACCACTGCCAAGGCCTGCAACAGGCACAGAGTGACTCAGAGGAGGAAAAACCTGAGCCTGCCCCAGTAGGCAGAAGGAGGCATACCCAGTATGCCCTGGCCTTGGCAAAGAGGCAATGCATAGCACATACACTGACATAAGAGAGACACAAGGAATGACACCACTCTCTGATTCGCACATACAGTAAAAGGGATGCCAAACATGACACTACCTGTGCTCAACCATGTATAGGGAGTGTACTATGTGCATCCGACATAGGCAGCCCTCCAGCACCATTCTCAATACTGGCACTCCCACAAGGTAAGTCACTCTCCTTACCAATTGCCGAATGGAGTAGTATGTGTTGTTACTTGTATCTATGGTATGGATGTGAGCTTGCAAGGGAATTGGTGGCTAAATGGGATGCCAGCAGATAGTAGACACCTATAGTGGCAGCATGAGATCTGTAACAAATACTAGTATCACCATAGTAGCCAGTACTGCACATGGCAACAAAACCCACTGCAGGAAATGTGCTGGGCCACATATGTGTCCATATGACACATACATGCCAGTCAGGAAGGTTCACATACTCAACAACAATCTCAGCCAGCAGGACAGGTGTAGACAAACACAAACAAAGGCTGTGCTAAGGCCTCTGAATGATAGCTATGGGTAACCCCCCCCCCCCCCAGGCCTACACAGGCAGACTACAGCAGGTCAGGCAGTGGGATGTTAGTTCTGAAGGGTAGGAAGTCAGAAACTGGTATTTAGGTCAATGAAACCTAAGAGCTGTAGTACACTGATATGCCTATAGTCAGCATGATAGGTTAGAATACAGAATGAAATGGAGTACCTGACATACCAGTACAGTCATAGCAAATGTGTACAAGTGTCAGGTGTGCCCCCCAAATCTTATGTAGAAATGTAAAAACAGTCAGGTGTGCCCACCCCCCAATAATGTGTAGAAATGTAAAACTGTCAGGTGTGATCCCTCAATCCTAAGTAGAAATGTAGTAACAGTCAGTTGTGCCCCCCAATCCTATTTAGAAATGTAGTAACAGTCTGGTGTGCCCCCCCAATCTGATGTAGACACTTTGTAACAGTCAGGAGTGACCCCCAAATCCTATGTAGAAATGTAGTAACAGTCAGCTGTGCCCTCCTCCAACCTGATGCAGACATGTAGTAACATGTATGTGTAGGTATAATACTAGTGGAGAACAGATGACCTGAGGTGGCCAAGATAGCAGGATAGCTTGTAGCATTTGTACAATATGCAGGTATGTGTGTGTTAGGTTGGTTGTTGTTGTTGTTGTTGTGTATTTCGGCTTTTCCCGGTTAGGGGTCGCCACAGCGGAACTCCGGTCCACTCATGATTGGCAGTAGATTTTTATGTGCTGGCTTGCCGGGCCTAATGCACAACCTTCAATGAAGGAATGCCCATTCACGCATGTTGCCACACAGAAGATGCTCTAACTGAGAATCGAACGGGCAATGTCTAACTGTGAGGCAACAACATTATGTGTGTGTTAGGTTGGTGTGTGTTTCATATTGTGTGAGAGTGATCAGTATGTATGCATATTGAGGTTTGACCTGGTGGCCATTTCCCACTACTGCTGATGACAGGGCCAAGTCCTCACAACTGCAGTGCCAAAGGCAATGCTCCACAGTATAACACATGCTAGCAATAAGCCATTGTAAATGTATGGCGGTAATATGTGTCACTATCTGAAAGATGGACATGGCATGACTGTTGGGCTAGATATATCAGCAGTACACAGGGAAAAGTACACCAGACATACAGTATATAATGTGTAACCATGAAATGGACACACCCTTGGAATTGTACATACAGGTATGCATCACATTATCTGGACTTGTAGTAGGGAATACTGATGTTGTCTGGCTGAACACTTGCAGATCACAAAGGTGATAGGACTGATGTAATGGGAAATGGCTGATGTCCCTGCACAAGCCAGCATAACTGGAATGCCCAGTGCATATCTGTGAGTCAGATGCAAGTAGTGTACATAGCACACATGCACCCAGCTCACCCAAACACCACCCACAGGTACCTCTCTGGTCTTATTCCTGCTGTTGGGAATGGGTACAATATGACCCCCACCTGTGTATGGCAATAGCAAAAGAATGCAGCATGCAGTGCAGATCTCCTATGCAGGTATGTCCCTAGCTGTAAGCAGCACCCTGTCAGCATTTACACCACCTGATCAATACTGATAGAAAGTGTTGGCATGAACACCTAGCACACCTACCCTGTAACCCCAAGGGAATATACTGCATGGCAGTCTGGGACTGTAGGACTGACAGAATGAAACAGCCTGCTACAGCTGGCCTGCATCAACACCAAATGCCCTACAGGCCTCTGCCAAAGGCCCACGTCTCACCCATAAGGCAAATGTATGTTATGTCATGGACACCCAAATAACACAGTCCACATATATATGCAAAGCCATGTGGACAAACCACAGTAACAAGTCCATCATGTCCCACTGGATGAACTGTGGACCAATGCCAAAACACAGCTGTGATGAGGTGATAACTATAGGGGAAGTATCAGAGAATATATGCATAATGTATGGAAGCGGATAGAATAATGGGAGGGGGCATTGGCAGCATGGAATATGCAAACTCTGACGCACACAAATCTCTGTCTGCAAACACAAATATTGGTGGCTATAAACCTGCCAGTACACCACAATAGGGGTAATGTCCTGACTTATGACCCCTGCCTCTGGGTAACCTGTGTGAATCTGTACAGCTGTGAGGTATTGCCACAGCAAGATAAGGTCATACTGTCATGTCAATGTATGTACAAGTATGGGATACTCTGCCATCACTGTAGCAAAGTGTTGAACTGGATACACAGACCCAGCAGCAAGAGTCTGCAGCTCCCCCTCCAGAATGGCATAACTTTCCATGAATATGTAGATGTTTGACCACAATACTGGACACAGCGGCATTCACCCTGTGTTCCCCAGGACATCACTGCAAGTAAAAATGTCCACTTGACAGTATTTGAGGACATAAAACATGACAGTGTATAACAGTACGCATGTCTGAATATCTCTGCTAACACTAGTACAATGTCGCAGAAGCAGCGCAGGCACAATCACCTACAGTACACACTATCCCTTGCACAGTTTGACCCTATATTCCCAACTGATCTACAGATATCCTGCAGAAACAGTTAGCTAGCTGTAGGTGTAGAACACAAAGGTCTGCACTGGAGTACAAACCACCTGGAATGGATCCACACATTCAATACAGAAGGGCATACTGGGCATGCTCACACACTTAGAGAAATGAAGGCAATGTCAAACAACATACTGAAAAGTCATACTGGGCATGCTTCTTTTTCTTCTTCTTTTTTTGGCTATTTCCCAGTTAGGGGTCGCCACAGCGGATCATCTGTCTGCTCATGATTGGCAGTGGAGTTTTACGGTGTCAACTTGCCAGCCCGGCGCCCAACCTTCCGCAGAAGGCACACACACACACACACACACACACACACACACACACACACACACACACACACACACATAGGGCCAATTTAGAGTGTCCACTCCACCTACAGCATGTCTTTGGGATGTGGGAGACCGAGCACCGGAGGAAACCCACACAACCACAGGGAGGACATGCAGACTCTGCACAGAAGGCACCCCAGCCGAGGATCGAACCAGAGAGAACCTCTTGCTGTGAGGCGACAACGCTAACTGCTGCACCACCGTGGCCACCCCATACTAGGCATGCTTATACACTTAAAATAATGAAGCCCATGTCTGCCAACAACAGTGGACCGTACATATCTGACAGTTGCAGATGCTAGTGCATACACTCCTCAGTATGCACCAGTCATGATTTGCACACACATTGGATAAGAATACACACATATATCCAAGGACAACACACTATAATTTGCCAAAAGTACACATACATAGATGTGTGGAAGTGAGTGACAGTGACAAAGAGCCTTCCATCATGAGGCCTGCCCCACCCAGCACACAGCCAAATGGCTACAACCATATGATGTGTAAATGTCAGTCATTGTAGAAATTAGCCACAGGTATCCTTCAGCATTACAGACTCTATGGTGCAAGTGCTAGCTGTGCAACATGACTCTACAAGGCAGTAGTCATCTAGCAGTTGTATACACATACCTGCGGAATATAAACCTGCGTGTGCCTGAGTGTGGTTTGTCTACCTCTAGATGAATGGGTTATGGCCAATGCACACACACTGCCCTCCCCATAGCCATGCTATGACAAGCCTGCTGATGTAATTCCGAGTAAAATACACCTTTGGGAAAGGAGTAGCCAGGTAATCTCTGTGGCGTGTCCTATAACTGCATAATGCTGTTGTGTGATAAACTAGTTAGGTAGGTGTTCTAATCCAAGACGTGACAAGTGTGTGTGTGTGTGTGTGTGTGTGTGTGTGTAGGGAGCAATGCTTTTTAGGCTAGTCACACTCACTACTTTTCAAATGCCTTACACGGGCAAGCCTGCTGATGTCATTCACTTTGAAATACACCTTTGGGAAAGGAGTAACCCAGTAATCTCTATGGTGTGTCCTATAACTGTGTAATGCTGTATTGTGTTAAACTAGTTAGGTAGGAGTTCTATTCCCAGACATGGCAACTGTGTGTTTCTCTTTCTGTGTAGGGTGCAATGCTTTTTAGGCTAGTCACACTCACTACATTTCAAATGCCCTACTTTTGCAAGCCTGCTGATGTCATTCAGTTTGAAATACACATTTGGGAAAAGAGTAGCCCATTAATCTCCATGGTGCATGCTCTAACTGCACAATGCTGTTGTGAGATAAACTAGTTAGGTAGGAGTTCTAATCCCAGATATGGCAAGTGTGTGTGTGTGTGTGTGTGTGTGTGTGTGTGTGTGTGTGTGTGTGTGTGTGTGTGTGTGTGTGTGTGTGTGTGTGTGTGTGTGTGTGTGTGTGTGTGTGTGTGCGTGTAGGGAGCAATGCTTTTTCGGCTACTTACACTCACTACATTTCAAATGCCCTACTTTGGCAAGCCTGCTGATGTCATTCACTTTGAAATACACCTTTGAGAAAAGAGTAGCCAAGTAATCTCTGTGGCGTGTCCTATAACTGTGTAATGCTGTAGTGTAATATAATACTTTGGTAGGGGTTCTATTCCAAGACATGGCAAGGGTGGATGTTTGTGTGTGTGTTTCTTTGTCTGCATAGGGTGCAATGCTTTTGAGGCCATTCACAGTCAATACAACCTCCAGTGACCTTCCGTGGCAAGCCAGATGATGTCATTCCCAGTGAAATACACCTTTAGGGAAGGAGTACTCCAGTAATCTCCATGGTGTGTCCTATAACATCGTAATGTTGTAGTGTGGTAAAGTACTTTGATAGGAGTTCTAGTCCCAGACATGGCAAGTGTGGATGTGTGGATGTTTCTTTGCCTGTGCTGGGTGTAATGCTTTTGAGGCCATTCACAGTCATGACAACCTCCATTGACCTTATTTGGCAAGCCTGCTGATGTCATTCCCAGTGAAATACACCTCTGAGGAAGAAGCACTCCAGTAATTTCCATGGCATGTCCTATAGCTGCGTAATGCTGTGGTGTGATAAAGTACTTTGATAGGGGTTCTATTTCCAGACATGGCAAGTGTGGATGTTTGTATGTGTGTTTCTTTGTCGGTGTAGAGTGCAATGCTTTTGAAGCCATTCACAGACATTACAACCTCTGTTGACCTTCTTTGGCAAGCTTGCTGATGTCTTTCCCACTGAAATAAACCTTTGGGGAAGGAGTAACCTAGTAATCTCCATGGCACGTCCTATAACTGTGTAATGCTGTATTTTGATAAACTATTTAGGTAGGAGTTCTAATCCCAGACATGGCAAGTGTGTCTGTGTTTGTGATTCATATCCTGTTTGGAGGTGGCTGTGAGTGTGTAAGAACTGAACTCATTGTGGAGTGGGTTTGCAAATTTCTTATATGGTGGCCATGTTATATGTCACAATGTCCACCTTTCAAGGATAACAGATGTGAAATAGTTGAGAGGCTGTGGTGCCAATCCATACCTCTACATGTGACATCAAAGCCTGGCGAACAAAGTCAGCAACCCTTGTATTACCCAGAAAACACTCTCAACCCATGTCTCATATACAAACACACTTGCCTAGGCAACAACCGCTATGTTGGTAGTACCTTGCATATTGCCCACAGATAGTAACCATGGTGTGATTGCAGTGGACTACAGAAGGCATTGCACCTTGTCCATCAGTACAACAGGCACGTACATGCAGACAGTGCACCTTCACTATGTTCCCCATTGGAAGCCTGCAACACCTGTGGTGAAATCAAATGTGACCCACAAAGGACATACCATGCCTTAAACACATGCCCTGTATGGACAGATGCCACTGACAACAGGGAATACCTGTATCATGTTATCAATGTAGGTGCAAGGTCAACCTTCTGTCCATTACCAGTTCCCGCCACATGAGGCACATCTGATGATAACAATCTGTGTACATAACATGGGCCAGACACCCCAGGTACAGTTCCACATTTCACTGTACATGCATGTGGGACATGTGCACATCTCAGACACTGTCCATGTACACATACATAGCAAGCATTCCACAGCAATGGCCACACAAAAGAGTTACCCAGGTGACTGGATGGTGAATACAATACCCACGTGTGTGGGCCAATCCAGACACTACACCCCTGAGCCATACTGCAGACCATTGTAATGTGGCCTGATGCCAAGGTATACCTTTCACCTAGCCTTGTATAGCCTTCTGGCACAGTCAACCACTACAGACTCATGAAGCAATGCATCCATGCATGTCAGTACTGGCACCCTATGTCTGTGTGTGTGGTGTATGATGCATTTGACCACATTTCCACTCACTACAATGCCCATTGGCATACTGAAGCATGTTGTCAGATGTCAGACACCTTCACATACCCTTTGCCGATATAACCTCCAGATAACCACTGCGGTGCATGTGATACCTTCGCATTACTGTATTATGGCAAACTAACTAGTTAGGAAGTGTATTCCTCACCCTGCCAAGTGTGTCAATGTGTGTGAGTCACTGAGATAGTGTAGCTGTGTTAACTTTGACACCTGTTCATGTGGGCAGGTACGTGTACTACACCTACTGTATTGCTACCATATCACTGTTGCAAATGTCACTCACCATCACATATACAATTGGACAGCTCCTCAACATGTAAGCTATGTGTTGCTTGCAATAACTGCATAGACATTTGATAGCAATACATAGTCAGTCAGGGGTTTGAAACCCTGCACTGGTAGGTGTGTGAAAGAAACATGCTTAGGGTTTACTCTCCCACCCTCTTCCTGGCTTACTTTTTCTCTGTCTGTCTCTCTCACTCCCTCTGTGGTGGATGTGGAGAAATACACCTGCTTTGGTTAGGCAGCAGCTTGTATTTTGTAAGTGATGCTCATGATCAGCTGATGGCCACTGCACGAATTGCAGCCCTCCTCTAGCTGATTGCATGTGGAACAGCTGTGGTAACATTCCTATAGCCAGTTACATGGAAACACACTCCAATATCTAGGAACATCATGTTGGTGTTGGGCCTTTTCTTTCACTATGAGCAGGACCTACATCTGGTGTTTGGCAAACAGCATAACAGATGGATTTGGGATTTACCTCTAACAACATACACTGTGGAAACAGGGCAATACACAGGAGGGAGATGTGCCGGACATGACTACAGAATGTAAGTGTTGCTATTCTGCATTTGGAGTAATGTCGGTTTAACAGGGTGTGTGTGGATATGGCTGATCTACATGTTTTAATACCTGTCAGGACAGTGTTATGTTTTTGAGGAAACTCCCATCTGCAGGGTCATCTGCAGACTGGGCAGTGTGTGGAGCCTTTTGTTTCTTGTGTTGCTCACAGAACACCTATCTGAGAACTGCAGAAGCATAGTGTGAGGATTGCAGTCAGTACATGGTGACAGCCATGAGAGTTACTGACTTCATATCCCTCATAGGACATATGTCACAACAAACCCTGGAACGACACTAAATGAATGAGGTTATCACAGCAACATGCCAATATTGGGGCAGTGTTCATAGCTCCAGCCACAAGTCTGTCAACCTTTGTACATATGTCATGCAGTAAGAGGTGCATATGTCCTGTACACCATTATTTATTGACATCATACCTGATAACAAGCCAGTCAGATATCAGACTGCTAGACATGTTATGTATAGTAGGGGTTGTTTCTGAGGGCATAGCTTGGCCATTCTATGGTTGTGTTTACAGTACTAGGGTCTGTGTACTTAGGGTGATTGTTGACAGTATGTGTATTGCGCATATGTACCTTGGGCTGTGCATAGACTGTGGTAGATGCCATTGTTGTCTGTCCTGTTCTATCTGATGTTACATGCTGCTCCAGTGTATGATACCCTATTGGCTCACATGTCTGCAGTGCCAGACACACATCTTCCATGCCACAAACAGCCATCGGACCACAAAGTGCCATGACCCAGTATATGTAGGGTCAGTGTTTGAGTGGCACATATGAGGATGGTGTTTATCAGACTGTCCATCTAGTGTCATATTAAGCTTTGGTACTATATGTGACTGTGGCTGTGTTTACACTGGTTGTAGGTATGCACTTTCACACAGGTGTCTGTTACTCTGTGCTGTGACATGCATGTAGAGCCTGCTATAATTGTAGGTACATGTGTATTTCCCCATACAAAATGTAGTCCAGTGTTGTGGCAGTCTGCCTGTAGTTTGCACAGTGCTTTGTGACATGCCTAGCAGCCTAGTGTAATTACCCAGTGTGCTGATATTTCCAGTTATTTGCAAGACATA
>NC_056734.1:639346318-639366318 GCF_019279795.1 Protopterus annectens | reverse complement strand
TGTGATGCAACAGTAATATCAATCACAAGTACTACACAATTGTGGAAGTAAAAGCAATTGTTAAATACTAATCGATTTGTGTATTGACAAATATCTTAGAAAAACAGCAGCTGTCTTCACAGTGGTCATGGCGTAGTGGTTAAGTGTTGTGACTTTAGTGTACAGGGTCCTGGGTTCAAGCCTGCAAGGGCTGTTTATTTTGTTGCTGGGCAGAACAAGGGCTGTCGGATACAGAGTGGTTAAAGCAGTTTTGAGCAGCTTTAAGTGGGTTTTCGGGAGTTTGCATGAAGCTAACTGGTGCTAACATATAATTAAATGCATGGGCACTTATACCATGTGGGCTTCACTTACCAGTGTGCAAATCTGATTAGCTATTATACTGGGGCAATTTTGACACCTGCTAAGCATGGCTTAGCTCTGGTAACCAGTTCTCACCACCCAGTCTGATAACGTAGTAGGGTAATGACATAAGTAATAAGTGTATGTAATGTCATGTACAATATATGTGCCTATGTGCTGTCATTACAGTAGCAAGGGGTGTGAGTGTCATGTCTGGGACACAGAAGTATATGAGACCTGTACAACACTAGTAAACCAGGAAACACGAAGTAACACACTTAAAACTCTTATTGACAAACCACCGGAAAATAGAGGGCACTGATGGTGTATCTCCAAAATCACAAGTATGAGAGCTTATGTTGGTATTAAACCGTTTATTTGCGAACAAAAATTACGTTAAACACTAAAAAGCGTTTTTCGTTCCAACTAGTGTTAGAATTTCTTCAGACAACAACTCAACTGTTACAACTTACTTTTAAACATTCATCAATTAATGTAAAGCAGGTGCTTTATCGGCGACTGCTGTTTCAACAGTTCCAAATGCGCAAACCTTGCAGGAAAACGGACTAACATCAACACAAAGGAACCGTCCAGCGGAGGTTACCGAGGTGCGCTTCGTTAATTTTGGCAACAACTTCAACATTAAATCATGGTTAGACACTGAGCTGAACATAGACAGCTCAATAGAAGGTACTGAGTCTTTCTCTTGTAATGAGAGTGATGGGTCCTTAGCGGACAAACTGAAATTGTTTGATATTAAACTTTTTAAGACTAAAAAGCTTCAGTTAGAGCTTAATTATCTCAACAGATGTGTTAAAGAAAAAATTGTCCCAAAAGGTTTGAGACACTATTCATACCCAACTGGCCTTGAATATGGGTCAGAATTTTTTAATGAATTAACTATGCTTTACAATAACCATGGCCTAGAAATCATACAATGTATGATAAAGCATTACAAGATTTCTCTTGAAGTATTGTCAAACGAAGTTACTGCCCTAGAACAGTAAATTAAGGCTGATTTAGATTACAACAGATACAAATTTGAATATGACAGAACTCTTGGTAGTATAGCACAACAGATGACAAAATTAAAGGCAAACAAGATAAGAAAACTACAAAGAGATCTTAAAGCATACAGTGAAGGGGTGGCATTCCCTAAACCACCAAGTCCACAAAATACTTTACGTAATTCTAATGGTAACACTTATCAAACAGCACAGAAGGGTAAAGGAAAACGGTTACCATCTAGAAATGTATTTACAACTCAGAGTAATGGCTTTGAACCAAGGTCTAGCCATATAGACATAGAAGATGAAATGTTTGATGACGAAATAAGTGATCCAGGGTCTAGCCAACCATATCCACTTGACAACAATGTAAGACAAGACCAAGCTCCCCAAAAAAACTACAGAGGGGGGAGGGGGGGCAACTGGAAAATGAACCCAGCACAAGGACCCAAACGGAAGTACAATACCCGGAGCAACAACAAACAACCGGGTTAAAACTTCATGAAACATTGTTGAACACCAAAGGGGATTTTACCATCTATAATTACACTGAGTGTAAGATTGATAAAAACTTGGTGGAGCTATTTGCGAAAGGAATGACTTTTGTGCCCTCTAGAAAATGTGACATTTCAGAACTAACAATTGACTTTAAGCTATTCATTCGTAAGCTTAACTTAAATATTTTATTTGGTAATGCCAGCTACAACACAAACGAATTGAGGGTAGCAAGTACTTTTAACCCACCTCAGAATGATGTGCTTAACATGTTTGAACATCTTTGTATAAGTGAATTTAGAGAACTCATGAAACATCCTGGTAAAAAGAAAGTTGAGTCTAATATTTCAGAGGAAGAAAAAACACTGCTAACCTTGATAAGACAACTGCCCCTTAGACTCATGAAACCAGATAAGGGCGGGGGGCTAGTGGTGTTTTATAATGGGGACTATTCCAACATAATGCTTACACTCTTGGAGAGTAACACATATGAGTCAATAAGTAAGAATGAACTAAACCAAGCTTATAATAAGATTAAAATGTTTCTTAGTGATTTATACACTGATGGTCGAATTGACATGAAACAATATGCATATTTAACAATGATGGCACCAAGAATCCCAAAAATTTTTGGGATCCCAAAATTGCATAAAAACTTATTGGAACCACCATTTAGAGCACTGGTGGATGCAAGACAGTCAATTACCTACCCATGTGCCAAATTGGTGGATTCTATTTTAAAGAAATACGTAAGCTTGGAAACACAAATTCTTAAAGACTCTTGGTCTTTTTTGGAAAGCATGCAGTCTATAACATTTGATAAAACAGTGAACTTTTTGACTGTTGACATATGTGATTTATATTCATGTATTCCACACAACTTAGGGATTGAATGGGTAGTTGACTTTATTAGAACTAAGGGGGCCCATGACAACGAATGTATTTTAGTTGAACAACTCCTAGATATCATCTTAAAAAACAACTTTGTTTTCTTCGAAGGCAAGTTGTTTAAGCAAAAGATAGGAGTAGCAATGGGCTCCCCAGTGGGCTCAAGTTTTGCCAACTTAGTGTTGGCCCACTGGGAGAACAACTACATCCTTAACAGCCACTGGATGAACAGGATGGTTAGTTATAAAAGATTCTTGGACGACATTTTTATTATCATCAAAGGGAATAAAAATGAAGCAGATGAAATGGTAAATTACTTTAATTCAACTACCACTTTTTTAAAATTTACAAAAAACTTTCAAGAAATGACTATTAACTTCTTAGATGTTGAGCTGAGTAAAAATACAGACAAATATACGGCCAAGATTTTTAGAAAGGAGACATACTCTAATAGTTATTTACACTTCACGAGTATGCACCCCTACCATCAAAAGAAATCTGTTGTCAAAGGACAACTTGTCAGGGCAGCAAGGATGGTTACATTAAAGGAAGAGTTTGAAAAAGAATGTGTATTCTTACATCACATGTTTTTAAACAGGGGTTATCCTGATTCCTTTCTGCATCACATCTTTCAAGAAGTTATTGATAAAAGAGAAAAGGGAATATATACACCAATTTTGGGTAGTAATATAGAATTAAATATTCCAGACACGATTGACTTTAGTACAAATTGTCCTAACAACTTAAACCCGACTGTATCCAATACGGTGGATCAGAGAATAGAAGATAGATCTGACATTAACCAGGATTTTACCATTGCCTTCACATTCACCTATTGTACAGAAGCTCTGGACATAGGTAAGATAGTGAAGAAATATTGGCGGTTTCTATGTTTGGACAAGAACCTGTCTAAAATCTTTAACTTTGGTCCTGTTATTTCATATAGGAGGGGTAATAACCTTAAAAAACTCCTTGAAACTAAATCTAAAGTTAAGAAAACCAAAAGAGACACTAAGAAGTGTGGTACATGTAATTATTGTTCCTATATAGAAACATCTGATAAGTTCACCATCAGAAATGAAACTTTCTATGTTAATGACTCATACAATTGTAACTCTAAAGCAATTGTCTATTTGGCACAGTGTACACAGTGCCCGTCATTTTATGTGGGCAAAACGGAAAGGCGCCTGCGTGACAGGATCTATGAACATAATTACGCAATTGCAAAAAATAAAAATGAAAATGCCTTGGCTAGACACTGTGCCAAAAATACAGGCCATACATTTAAATTTATGGTGATCAATCAAATTAATAAGGGGTTAGAAGAAGAAACCTTTGTGAATGACAATCTGCTAAAACTATACCTCGAGAGAAATGAATTAAAATGGCAATTACGACTGGTGGCTTGTAATAAACCAGGCCTAAATGAGTATTGCTCAATTGCATGTATTTTAAAGATTAAAAATCTACTTAGGTAATTTTTAACATGTATTTATTTATTTATATGCCTAGAATAGTAAATACTTTATATATATAGAAATTACTTTAACTATTTGATAATTTCATTTTAAACAACTTTATGGTTAAGTTCATAGGTTCATAGGTTCATAGGTTTATACTAGGCTATCTGCCCTAAGGCATTTATAAGCCTAGCCCAAATTTTTGTGGCTTACGCCACCCCTTATATGAAAAAATACTGTGCCCATTAGTTTGTTGTGCCTCTGTCCAGCAGTGACACAGAGATGATTCCCGGGGTAAACCTACGATCTCCCATCCACAGGTCTAGATTTCTCTTGAACAGAGTCAGCGAGGTGCTCTGCCTCACATGGACTGGGATTTTATTCCACAGCATAGGGAGTCTCTGAGTGATAAATCTATCCCTCCAGCACGTCCTATTTATATCCGTGCTAAGGTTTAAGTCGCTTGCTCTAGTGGTTTTGGTGGATTTGGATTTTTGAGGTGGAGCATGTCCATTAATTCCGGGTTGGACATGGCCTTGTATGTCAGGCACATGTCACCTCTGAGCAGACGGTATGCGACTGAATAGAGCTGGAGTTTCTTCAATCTGGCAGCATATGACAGATTTTGGAGTCCCTTTATCCTTTTGGTGAGGAACTTTTGGGGTCTCTCCAATTGCTGCAGATGTCGGGTGAGATACATCCTGAATGGGGCATTGTACTCGATCATTGGTCTGATAAGTGAAGAGTACAGGGGAACAATGACCTCACTAGATCTGGATGTGAATCCCTTCATGATCAGGTGGGCAATGTAGAAGGTCTTTCTAACCACTTTAGCAATGTGAGTGTCAAAAGAAAGGCCACTGTCAACCTGGGTCCCCAGGTCCCTGATAACCCCTTCTGTGCTTAGTGGATTGCCACCTATATGGTAGCTTGGGGTTACCTTGTTTTTCCGAAGGGTATGACTATACATTTTTTGGCGTTTAACTTCAGGCCATGGCTCTGGCACCAGCTATCTGTTTCCGTGAGTCCCTTCTGAAGGATATCCGTGTCCGATGCACTTTCCACTATGGCGCCCAGTTTGCAGTCGTCTGCAAACTTTGTCAGCCAAAGTCCTCCCATGTTGGCCTGTACTTCTGAGAAGTAGATGCCAAACAATAGGGGGCCAAGGACCGAGCCCTGTGGGACACCACTTGTGACCGGCTTGGAGTCTGACGCCAGCAACTCTAACCCTGCGGGTTCTGTCCTTAAGCCAGTTTGCAACCCATCTTGTGACATATGGGTTTACATTTAAGCTGGTAAGTTTTTCTACAATACCCGAGTGGGGTATTGTGTCGAAAGCCTTTGCAAGGTCAAGGTAGGCTGTATGGACTGCCTTTCTCTCATCAATGGCCTTGGTGACTGTTTCGAAGAAGTCAACCAAGTTCAAAAGGCATGATCTTCCCTACAAAGCCAAACTGGGTCGGGTCCAATGTCTGCAAGTCCCCTATATCTTTGTTTATGAGCTCCATTATGATCCTCTTCATAGCTTTGCAGACTAGACTTGTTAAGCTTATGGGGCGGTAATTACCAGGGTCCATAGAGATGCTGCCTTTGTGGAGTGGGACAACAGTTGCCGTACACCACTCCTTGGGCACGTATCCTGTGGTAAGGCTGAGATTAAACAGCTGCCTTATGTGCGGGTTTAATTCCTCATTTAGCTCATGTAGCACACAGCCGGGGACACCATCCGGTCCCATTGATGCTGTGTTTTTAGCTTTAGAGAGAGCAGCTTTCACCTGCGCATTTGAGATGTCCGGGAGGCTACACTCGGCTGGGATAGTTATCTCTCCTTTAGGGGGGGAGAGGGGGGAGAAGTTTGCACTGAACCTGTCTGCCAGTATGTTGGCAATGTCTGTGGGTTCAGTGATTTTTGTATCATTTTGGACTAATTCTGAGCATATCTGGGAGTTTCCACCCAGGTTCCTAACATAGCTGAAAAAGGCCTTATGATTGTCCTTTGAATCCATGGCAATTTTTCTCTCAAAATTGGCCTTAGTTGATTTTATGAGTGCTCGTATTTTTTTTACTAATAATGATCAGGGGTGACTTCCCTTTTATGGATTTTGTTCTATCATGTAATAGCTTTCTCCTCTTATTGTAAAGTTTGTTAATGGCTGGGGTCCACCAGACTGGACGTTTGCCCTTTGTGGAAAGAGTCTTGGTTTTATTTGGGATTGCCTGATCCATGCAGTCCTGGAGGTGTTAATAGAAGGCATTTGTAAGGGCTTCCAGCTTGGGTTGTGGTTTCCACTGGCTCAGGGCGTTGAAGGATACCACACCAGTCTTGAGTAGTGTGAAGTTTGCTTTAGAGAAGTTCTTCACTATGGTCTTTTGTTTGGGGTGGGGGATGTGGATTTCCAGTGAGATTAGTTTATGATCAGATCTCACCAATGAGGGATATACTTCCGGTGTGGAGCATTTTGTCCCCATGTTTGTGACAATGAGATCTAGTATATTTTCTCCTCTCATGGGAACAGTGACTAGCTGTTCCATGGCATTTGACTTTATGCACCCCAGGAACCTGGGCTAGAAAGTTAGGGCTTGAGTAATGTTCCCAGTCTATATTCGGTAGTTGAAGTCACCCAATATGATGGTGTTCGAGATACATTTATACCCTCCAGTGTCTTCAGGAAGGCTGTGTGGGGTTCCTGAGTTTGAGAGGGTGGCCTGTAGCATGCTACAATTTGTAGAGCAGTTTTGCCTATGGTTAGTTGTACCCGGATGGTTTCAAGCCGTGCATTGCCACCAACCTGGAGGTGTGGGTATCCTTTATGAATATGGATACACCCTCCTTTTGTGGTGTGGTCCGGGTTTTGGGGCCGGACGCATGATATGAGATAAAACCTAATAGTGCCGGGTGCTCTCAGGAGCCTTGAACCAGGTTTCAGTTACAGCACAGACATTGATGTTCTCCATACTGAGAAGGGCCTCGAAGTGCGTGCATTTTGAGATTTAGACTTCTGGCATTGAGCAGCATTACCCTCAGTTTCTTCCCATTTTTGTTTTCTAGGGTGGTAGGTTTAGAATTTGAGCCTTGCCTAAAAAAGGCACTATGGGGGTGGCAAGAGCCTTAGCCAATATCCGGAATCCCAGGGGTGACAGGTGCAAGCCGTCCCTTGCGAAGCAGCGTGGCTTGTCAAGCATGTCATCCCAGGCAGACAGACACTGGATCCCCTTTGAATGTCACCAGACATTAAGCCAATTGTTAAAGCTGATCATCTTGTCTCTATATTGTGGCATCATTCTTGGTGAAGGAAGGATACTGCTCAGGGTTAGGGTCATACCTGCCTGGGCTACATAATCAGAGAGCTCCTCTATGTCTCTTTTCATCTAGTCCAGGGAGGTACATCTCAGGTCGTTCACACCAGCATGGACAATGACTGTGTCATATTTGTACTTGTCGTGGAGTGACCTGAGTGCTTGTGTTATGTGGCGGATTCTAGCGCCCGATAGGCAGCTTACTGTGACCCTCTCCTTGTTCAGCCTGGTGAGTGGGACGTCAGTGTGTCTGACTATGGAGTCACCTATGACAAGTATGTTTGGTGTTGTATTTGGCCTTAAGGGCTGTGACTGCTTTGCACACTGCTTTTGTGGTTTATGTGTTGCTTGTGGGGTGTCTTGAGGTAGCAGTTGTTTGGGTGTCTGCTTTGGAGGCCTCTGCTGTTTAGGTAAATTTTACTCAGAGCCTCAGTATGTCTTTGTGTGTTTATGTGTTTGATTCAGTGGAGTGGTAGCATTATGTGAGGCTGGTTTTGTGGTGTGTGTAGTTGCCTTCTCCTCCTGTCTGGTCTTGCCAGTCCTGAGTTGAGAGAGCTCAGCCTCCAGTTTGGCTAAATAGCTGCATCTCTCGCAAGTATTTGTGTTATGTGGGAGGAGGAGAGGGTTGTCTGTGTACATGAGGCAGTTATAACATTGCCTCAAGATTCCCAGATTCACCAGCTGGACTGGAGAGAAGATTGACAACTGACCTTTGGACATGCTAGAATAATATTGGGAATTCCTTAATTGAAAACAAGGGCCAGTGGGGAGTGAGGGTGTAGTGCTTTTAATTTTAGTGCTGACTTATATAATTGCTTTAGTGAGCAAGTGCCAGGTAACTTGAGTGCAATGTGTTACAAGTAACTAAATGCAAAACGACAAACAGTAACTTTCTTTCAAGTGAAACAAGGAAATAAGTACAGTAAGCAATGCAGATATCACTAGTGATCCACAGAAGCTGAGAAGTTGCGATTAGGTGGAATTAGCTTCCAGGAAATAACAAGCAAACAAACAACAAGCATATAAACAAAGCTAGATTCAGCAGGCCTGGATCTAGTCTATGCTAGAGCAAACAAGGTGAACCAATTTCAGTAAGATACAGTTCAAATATTCAGGCACTATAAACCTTTAACCAGAAATTCCCAGCTCAGAAGGGCAGAGTCCAGCCTCTTCTCCCACAAGAGTGCAGACCATGAACCTTCTTAATGTAAAATAACTTCCCTGAAGCCCAAGTGCCTAAACCAGAACTAATACACTTGGACACTGGGCTCTCAATCAGCAGTTCCCAACTTAGAAGGATGAAAGCTACCTGTCCTGCCACCACAGTGCTTGCCACAAACCTTTCTAATGTAAAACAACTGGTCTGAAGCCCAAGTGCTTAATCCAAAAGACTTGAATGATAGCTACACTTTAATCAAGTTACAACCAAGCAGTAATAAATACCATTGAATACTTTAGAGAATGTCTGGATTAGTGCTCAAGTTACACAAACAAAGCTAGATCCAGCAGGCCCGAATCCAGTCTATGCCACAGCAAACAAGGCGCACCAACTTCAGTAAGAAACAGTTCAGATATGCATGCACTATAAGCCTTTAACCAGAAATTCCCAGCTCAGAAGGGCAGAGTCCAGCCTCTCCTCCCACAAGAGTGCAGACCACGAACCCTCTTAATGTAAAATAACTGTAATTAGTAATTAGTAATTAAAAAAAAAGTAATTAGTTTTGGAGTACACATATACATATATATATTTTTATACATACGTTAGGTGGTTTTTAAGAATAATTGTTTATCAAGTAATTGCTTTTTATGTTTATATTCATTATATTAATTATTTTATATAACTAATAGGTTTGTTTAGGTTGTATTTATTATTTTAGTATGATAAGGCAGTGCTTATGTTTAGGCTAAACTATGTTTTTTGTTATGGTTATAACACAATTTTAAACGTAACATAGAACTGTATGCGTATGGCTCTTTAAAAGTAGAGTGAATACACATTAGTAATTCACCGTAAGCACCTGCTTTACATTAATTGATGAATGTTTAAAAGTAAGTTGTAACAGTTGAGTTGTTGTCTGAAGAAGTTCTAACACTAGTTGGAACGAAAAACACTTTTTACTGTTTAACGTAATTTTTGTTCGCAAATAAATGGTTTAATACCAACATAAGCTCTCATACTTGTGATTTTGGAGATACACCATCAATGCCCTCTATTTTCCGGTGGTTTGTCAACAAGAGTTTTACCTGTACAACACTGTTATCCATGTGAATGTGTGACATACAGGGGTAGTAACCCAGGGTATATGCTGTCACACTGGCATGTAGTGTATCATGGCGGTACTACTGTTGACAGTGCTTTCCCAGGCAAGAGTAGAGTGCTAAATGTAGTACTGACAACAAGCACACCTGTAGGCATAGCTGGACTCTTAGGCCTCCCTGTTGTGTTCCTGGTGTGTGAGCTGTATCACAGTATATATCCCCTACTGGATAATGATCCGACATGTGGAACGTAACTGTAGACTACCATCTGAACAGCACATGCTAGTGAGAGCTTCCAACATGTAGTTATGGCATACATATTGTTGTTAAACGTCTATCTGTCAACACATACATCCTACTGCATAGCTACTTGCCAAGCTGATGACTGTCAGTCCCTGTACAGATGCGCAGATGGCAGGTATCCAGCTGGGATATGTACAGGCAACCTATGCTTGATTGACACTGACATGTCTGCCCAGCTGTGTAATAACTGGCACATATAGGAGACAACAACCTATACGCACCACATGACATGGGCACCTCCACTACACTACCACAGTCAACAGAGCATGCTTGGATACAGGACTCCATCACAGACACTAACCATGTGCTGTAATACATGTTGCATACATGTCAATTGGATCACCTCAGTGGCCCTGTGCAGGAGGCACCCAGAGGATTGGCTGATGCATGTCACTCTCACCCTGAGGGTCACCACAGTGGTGCCTGTCAATAGATTGCCTGCTGGCACATGGTAGGTGGCATGATACCACTGTACACACATTCCCTTCACAACCCATCTCTCCATGGGCAATAGCCAGGTACACATCTATGACCACCTGCAGTGATGCACCTCAACATTGACACATGTGTATGTCTGCATTACTGAGGATAGCAGTGTCAGTGTGTTAGTACACCTGTAGTTCAGAATTCCATGAGGACCTTCACAACCACCACAACATCCATTGCCATAGTCAGTTGCGTCTGCTGCTGTATCGGACATTACATTTACCCTGTTATGCTCCTGTCCCTACTGGCTACACGAAGCTTGCAGTACCAGCACAACAGTGTTGTACAACACTGTTGTACCAGCACAACAGTGTTGTACAAATGGGTCGATAGGCATGGGATACCCATTGAGTTCTGGCAAGTGTGTGTATGTGTGCATGTTTGTGTATATCTTTAGGGTACAGCATTCTGAGGCCACATACTCCTATTACAATATGCATTGCCACACAGTAGTACAGATAGTGTTTTTGATGCCCATAGGTGAGGCATGACAATGCAACACCCTACTATGCCTGTGGCATGTGCATTAGCTGCATATCCCTGTAGTCCCACTGTTGGGATATACAAGGTGTTGTATCGCAGTTGTGGGAAATGTGTGATGGTGGGTATGGCAGAGTGTCATCATGGGTTCCAGGGAGTACAATATCCACTGGGGGATGTGGGTGCTGTGTACACTATCATTACACCATGGTATACTCAATATATGTCCCATGTTCCACTTTATGATGACCACTGTCACCATCAACCATGCATGTGCTGTGTACAACCTACCTGCAACACATTGGACACATGGACAAGTTAGTTAGCACTGATAGGCCCAGGTCACTCGGATGTGTGTCTGCCTGTTATGTGTCTGTTAATGTGTATATGATATTATGTCACACTATGTATTGTCCATGTACAACCATTACATCCCTCATTAGCATACTGTAGATGTATGGGGATGTTCTGCATGCAATATGCAATCTGGAACACACCTCATTCTAAATGCTGTATGGTGTGTGCAATGAAAGTCACACAGTTCAGTAACACTACATACCTAGGTAGGGGTCTAGTCCCAGTGTTGCCAACTAAGAGTGTGCTTGTATGTGGATAGGTCTACATCTGGTTGCAGATTATACACGTCCCAGAGGGTCACCTGTCAATGTGGCACAGGCAATAACTGTTATACAAACCTGTGACATGTGTTCAATTGTACACCGGATATGTCACAGCCATGGTGTCACCACAATGCCAAACCCCTTGTGGAATATGACTGCAGACCATCCTCCTACTGACACATGTACACCTAAAACACAAATGGATAACATTATGGTAACTACAATCAATCAGTGTTGCTAACAGGCTATAATGCATCATTTCTGGATGGCTACACTACCTGACATGTATGCATTAAACATTACTGCTGACAACATGTTACACTGCAGTACTTTGGTACACTGTAGTACAGTCACCGTGTACATCAGGACCATATTAGCCTGTCCCTGCTTCAAAGTTATGGATGACAGGGATGTGGCACAGGTATCATCATATGCACAGGGTGTGCTGTTGGTTTGCCAGAGGCCAAGGGTGGGCCATACATTTGACACCATGTGTGTGAGTGAGGGGTGTAATGAGTTGAACTGGGCATGGTGATATGGTGTGTGTAAGTATGGGGTTGCGCAAGGTGTGTTCATAGAGCATGTGGGTATGCGTGCACACAGTTCTGCCATGTTGCTACCTTATACAGGTGTTTACGGACAGCTGCAGACCATACCTGGCAGGGTGTGCAGTTCACCACCTCCAGCCAAGGCCAAGTGGACTGTGCCTGCCAGGGGTTCCATGGGCACAGCCATGTACAGGCCTCGATGTGCTACTCTCCCCTGTTGATGACAGATGTCCGGTGGAACCAGGTCCCTCCTACGACTGGGCAGGACCACGTGTTTGTGGCCTGCTGTGGTGTGGACAGCGCCCCCCCCTGCAATGCTGGGGCTGGTACTGCCACTACAGGAGCACCTTGGTGTCCTAGCATTTCCACATTGACCTCCAGCTGTTGGTGTTGGTGGCCTATGTCCACGTAGCCATCGCCACACTCACACCACATGTTCAAGCACGGACAAAATACAGTCGAGGCCCAACATCTCAGCAAACCATCTATCCATGACCTTGATATGAGCACAGAGGGCACCAGACAATTCATGAAAGATGTTGCTTGTAGATGTAAGAGCAGCCCTGCGGCCTCAGGACATTTCTGGTGTACAGTTTCATATGTGCCTGTGTCCCCATGACAGCCTGAAACATGCACCTGGTGGTACCAAGTGTGGTGCATCAGCCAGGGTCATGATGACCAGCAGCCCTACCACAAGCACCCTGGGACATCTGCCTATGTGGTGCTCGGCCAGACATCCTACTATGCATGTTGTGACCAGACGCAGTAGGCATGGATACCGCACTCTCCTGTGCACTGCCACTAACAACCAGCTGTCCCTTCGCTATGGCCTCTGGTGATGAGGTATGTATAGGCATGGAAACTGTGTGGGGTTGGGGTCGCTAAGGGGGGATGTCAACTGATGGCACTGTTGAGGCCCCCACAACCCCATATGTGCCTCAACAGTACTATCATCATCTTTGGTGTCTGTACGGACACCAACATCAGACCCTGACTCACCTCGCCACCTGTGGGGGAAAACAAGAAATGCACTTTAAGACCTGTACAGCATTGCATAACAGTACACACATACACACACACACACACACACACACACACACACACACACACACACACACACACACAAACACACACACACCCACACATACACACACATTCCACCTTAATACCTACCTGTCCCTGACTTTACAGTCACATGATTTTTCCCATACGTTCCCCATCCTGCATCACACTTGGTAACATAAACTCATTAATACCACTCATTAACGTATCATTCCTCTAAATGCCTAGACATGTGATCGCAACACAAGACCTGTTACTTCATTACCTCCTTGACCTGAGTGGAGTGGTTTTTCATGGCCTCACTGCTGTCATTCAGTGTTCACCCTGTGTATGTCCAAACATCTTGACCATGGCCCCTATGTGAGGGGCTACTACGTTCACTCCATAATGCCACACACACTGTAGTGTGATGTGTAAGTATTTCTTAGTACATGCCAGATATGCTGCTCAATCAACCTATCATGTGACAACTGTAATATATGGATACACTCCCTGGTGTTGTCTAGTAATTCCTTAATGCATCTGTAGTGCTGCATATGTGAGTTGTCAGTCACCTCTCTGCTGAATGCAATATCAAGGGTATACCTGGTGTCTACTTTCCCTCCCAATGCATGTTCCATACTACAGACCTTATTATACTATCGGCTGTCCTGTGATTATATATTAGACAAGTATTCCTGGTGTGTCATGTGACAGTCCATGTCCATGTACTGCATGATCCCAAAGGGAAGTATTGCCATATGAACAAACCCACAATCACACATGTACATACAGGGACACTCACACAAACACACACATGCACACACACACATCCTACATGCATCACCCTCCATCCACTTCACCAGAGTGACCCTACAGACAAAATAACCCCCCCACACACACACATACAGGTGAGGTTGCACAAAGTTAGTACACACAGTCCTCCTATTACCCATCTGTCAACTTGCATAACATATGGTACACAACAGGATGCAGTGTAGCTATAGTCAAACTATGCTAGCAACAGTATACATGTGTGTGATGCATGGGCTGTGTTAATAGGTGATGTCCCTTCCCCTGGATACCACTGCACCCATGTACACAGTATTACTGGGCACCTGTTCTGCACCCTGCCATGTACTTTGCACCAAACCTCACAGGTGTGCAACCCATTGCTGAATGTATAGTACTGTGTCAGTTATGTCAACTCTAATGCTCACAGCCCCTATGTTTTTCAGCAACACATATCTGGGATGATATGTGAACAGGTGCCATTTGTGAATGCCTAATGTCTGGTTTACAGATCTCAACATCAGCGGACCATGTATGACCAATCCAACACTATTACACTGACAACTTTCAGGTCATACTGTGGCTAAGGGGAGTGTACCCACCCTTATTGATATGACGTACCTTTCCTTGATCTGCCATGGGGCCACATCACTGCATATATTAACAGTACATGAGCCTGATATGTGACATATGTCCTGTATATTCACATGCAATGTCTACGAAATGTGTTAGGTGTGCGGATGCTGACCGTGATGCATACACTCTATATCTGCATATGTGTGCACACCCTTATCATGACGGTTTGTTGCACCTATTGTTATGTGTACAACAGAAGTCATTATTCCTGGCAGGGGTATACTAACATGGGCCATCTGCATTTGGCAGTGTATGGCCAGTCTGACCTACACATGTCCCCCAAATCTGCATGATTGCAAGGTCTACTCATGTGCACATCCCTTGGTGTTCACACACTGCCATCACTATTACTGTGGGGGTAGGGTTACATCTGCCACAGTTCCTGAACCTGACTGTGTGCAAATGCAGCCATTCTTGGCATCCTTAGGATCCCTGCTGCAGTGCACTGGTGTATCATGCTGCACCCCCTCCCCACTTTCAGCCTTTTTGCAGATGCTTGACAAGTAAGGCCTACACATGTGTGTCAGTTTGCAGTGTCCCATACACTGAACACCATGTGTTACAGCCTAGTCCAAGATAATAATGTAGACAAAAGTGATACGTTATGCCATAGTGTACATCTGTAACAGTTGCCATTGTCATACTGGTAGATACACTGTTGTTGCACTGTATAAGGGTGATGTTTCACACATGTCCCTACTGTAGGTCATGTGTCCCACCATTATGTCAATCCCTGTGGACACATTTTTCAATGACAGGATGTTAGTCATCTTGAAGGTGTCTGACATACCCCTCCAATACTCCATCATGGTCGCCACTGTGATGCAGTGCATTTAAGAGCAACAGTATGTGAACATGTACAGCATGCATTCTGGGTAGGTGTGTTAGATGTGTGCATGGAATATACCATAGCCATTACATGCTCTGTGTATTGGCAAGCATCAACATAAACCATACTCACCAGCTACAGGCTGCTGCCTTGGTGGTATACCAGAGGGAGCTACATAAGTGTGTGAGAGATGCAAAGTCAGTGGCCACAACTGTGGCTTTGCTACAGGGTGGGTACAGCATTATAGTACATCAGCAGTACAAGTCCACAATACTACCATGTGTGCACATCTGTTTATTACTACTATGCAGTAACAAACTATATATATATATATATATATATATATATAAATAGAACATGTCAGATATGCATGATCTACCTGTACAGCTGCAGATGCATACACAACAGTGGTCTACTGATGTGCCCTGTGGCCTTACCTGCATGCTCCTCAGCCAGTGTGTGGGTAGGACCTACCTCTACAATGGTGTCTGCCAGTTGTTGGCTGTGCGGACGGGCGGGTGCCATGAGGCTGGTGAGGAGCTCCTCAACACATGTTTGGGGGATGGATGGCAAGGCCCCCTCTGTTGCAAGGTGATCACCTGGACTGCAGCAGCATGCCGACAGGAATTGCAAAGCAGGTCAGGACAATGATGCTGGACCTGCACATAACTGCTGTTGTGCAGTCCAACATCATTGACCCTGTGGGAGGGAGACATCCATGTGACATCTTGCCTGAAAGACATAAAGATGGAAACAGGTCTGAGCAACTCAAATAGCAAGATTACCATAGTTCTTAATACACATCTCTGTCACCCCTCACCATATCAGTGACAACAAACTGTACACAAAACTCAATAGGTATGGCTACAGATTACCTACCAATGGGACAGATATTGTATTGCACTACACTTTGTGCTATGTGTTTGTACCCATGTTCCCTGTGTGGACACTATAATTGCTGGAATGTTATGGACTATTCACCTGCATGTCATTGTCAAGACCACTATGGTTCCATGTAAGCTTGTGGTATGCTTGCTATGTGATTGCTGCACATCTGACATTCTGTGGTATTGGGGATATCTATGCATGCTGTTGGACATGTTCCGGGATTATGTAGACTATTACTACCCACATATGTTCTACAACAGTGAAACAACAGCATGTTTAGGGAATATTTGCCAACAGAACCATCTCTCCAAACTCATCTGGCCATATTACCAGGCCACATCACATGTGGGACCTACCCTGGGGCCTCCTCATGTACTGATCCAGCACTACCTTCAGGTGGATCCACCTCAAGGGATGTTTCCCCCAGGGGCACACACAGACATGATCCTGTTCCCCAAGGTCAGGTCCAGGGTCTGTTCCATAGTGAGCTTCACAGACACATGTGGGATGTGCTACATCACCTTGAGGCACCCAGTACACATTCACAGAGTCCACATGCTCCTCCTGCTCAGCCTCCAGGCCAGGCACTTTCAGGGATGTGGACTGCTGTCATGAGTAACAATGGGTGGGAGGCTTGTTCCCATTGTTTCCATATTGGGGCCCATGGGGCTTCCACATCGCAGACCACACACACCATCCAGGGTGTTTATCCACCACCACATGTTCATATACCACCCCTGTAGGCTGTCCTCTATATCTACCAACCTGGACTACCTCCAGAAATATACCTGCCATACTTCCCCATATTCTCATTCCCTACTTCTCAGATAAGGGCAATGTGGTCCCAACAAGGGGTTCACATGTGACATACCCATCCATGTTGCACACACTTACAGCTGTATATATCTGTGTGAATTGCTATGTGTGCTGTTCCCTCACACATAGCATGCAGCACTGTGGTGGTAATATAGGGGACATGTATTTACATACATATATGTGTGTCTCTGTCTGTATATATGTAGACGTGCATATAGATATATCTCTATATATATGCAGATATATATGATGTATATATGTGTTTATATATGTCTACATATGGGTATCTGTATATCTGTGGACATACATGTATATAGGCAACCAAACGACAGACTAAGGGAACAAAAACAACGTAATAAAATAAGAAAACGTTTATTGCAAATATGAAGTGCTTTTCGTCGCCCACAATGAGGCAACTTCTTCAGATAGCAAGTTATTCAAAGACCACCATTTTATAAACAAATCTAATCATGTGATTAAAGGAAACATTGTATCAATGCTACAAAAAGTAGTGCCAGCAAGATTTATAAATACATCAAAGTAAAAAATAAAAACTTTGATTCTCACAGCCACCTACTTGTAGTCAAACAAAACAATAAATTCATAATAAACTAATTTAGCAAACTTTGTCAAGCAGATCTAAATAACTAATAAAATCAAATTTTAAATAAGCATACATATAAATATGATAACATACAGTAACTAATGCATTAAGTATACTGATAAAAAATCTTGAATAAAAAATGTATAAATAATGTATAAATAACATATACTATAAATATATTTCATATATAACAGTTTGAACTGTCATTAAACTAACTAGATATGTATACATATTTTCTAAGTAACAGAAACATTATCCAAAATTATATGAAATATGTACCAAACTACATTTTATATTATATATAAAAGCCTATCTATTTAAGCTCTTAAGTTTAAGAAGACATGCTATATTACAATGTTCGTTCAACCCAGGCTCAATAAAAGTGTTAGTTCTAATTTGCCAAGACAGTTCACATTCTTCCAACAGCAAATTAATTGGACCCCCTCTGATGTCATATTGTAATTGGTCAATTATCCTAAACTTAAAACTGTGGCCTACATGTGACCTAATATGCGTTTTCTGTTTTACTAGTAGCAATTGCATAAGTATGTTCATATATCCTGTCTTGGAAGCGACGTTCCATTTTACCTATGTAGAATGCCTTACAAAGTGTGCAGGAAGCTAAATAGATTACTAGTTTAGAATTACAATTCACCTTAAACTTTGTGTAATACTGTTTGTCATTAATGGTGAATTTAGCACCTATAGCTACATATTTGCACATGTTACAACAACCACAAGTAAACGTTCCCACCTTTTTATTAAAATCTTTGTGTTTATGTGATTCAAGAATATTTTTTAGGTTTTTGCCCCTCCTGAAAATAATTTTAGGGTAATCATTAAATTTTGTAAGTAAACTTTTGTTGTGTTTTAAAAGTTCCCAATTTTTATATAAAATATATCTTATAATGGTACTGTCAGAGTTGAAAGTAGTGATAAAGCTACAGTCAAAACTCGTGGCTCTGTCATTATTTATTGTTTCAACACATTGTTTCTCAGTTTTAATTTCTATATCAATATTATTGTCTACAAAAGGGCAATAAAAAGGTGGACTTGTGTTGGACATAGATTGACCTGCTCTAAGAATCGGTGTAATAAGGCCATTTTCCCTTTTAGTCCTAACTTCACTTGATAATGTTCTCATTAAATCTAATGGGTAACCCCTCTGTTGTAACATAGTCTCCAACAAATTACACTCTGTATCAAAATCTCTATACAGAGAAACCATTCTGGCAGCTCTAATCATTTGACCCTTAATAATAGCTCCTTTTTGTGATTGTGGATGTAAACTGCTGTAATGCAAATAAGAATTACAGAAAGTATTTTTCATGAAAATTTTTGAAATATATCTATTATTGTCTACGTCTTTGACTAAGTTAATGTCCAAGTAGTCAATACTCTCTTCTTGAAAGCTGAAAGTAAATTTAAAGAAACTTGTTGTGTTATTAAGATAATCAAGAAAATTAGTAGCCAAATCAAAGTTCCCTCGAAATAAAATAAATATATCATCAAGGAAACGCATGTAGTACATGATTCTAGACATCCATTCTGTATGTTCAAAAATATAAAGCTTTTCCCAGTACACCATAATGGTGTTAGCAAAGCTTGCTCCACAAGGAGAGCCCATTGCTACCCCACATTTCTGTAAGAATAGCTCATTGTAGAAAGAAAAATAATTATTAGTAAGAATGATGTCTAGTAAAGTTGTTACTAAATGGGTTTCTTCTCTTGTAGCTCCTTTTTTAACAAGAAATAGGTCAACCCATTCCACACCTTCAAGGTGCGGAATAGAAGTATAAAGATCAACTACGTCTATCGTAATGAAGTTAATGTCGCTATCAAAAGAAATGTCATTTATATTTTTCAAAAATGTCCACGTGTCTTTGCATACCTGTGGCTCCATTAACAAATTTTTTTTAATATATGGTCTACTACTTTTGCACAAGAATAAGTAATCAAATTTCGACCATCAATAAGAGGTCGAAAAGGTGGATTAGAAGTATTCTTGTGAATTTTTGGTATTGCAAATACAACAGGGATTTTTGGCCAAATTATTGTCATATAATTGTACAAGTTGGCATCAATAAAACCCTCTATGAACAAATCATTGATATAGCCTTTAATTCGGCTATAAGCGACATTAACTTCATTAATAGTCACCTTGTCATATGTGTTACTATCTAAAATATCATGAACTCGATTTTGATAGTCA